>NW_027664355.1:0-34299 GCF_963383645.1 Muscardinus avellanarius
CCTCCTCTTCCTCCTCCTCCTCCTCCTCCTCTTCTTCTTCTTCTTCTTCTCCTCCTCCTTTCCTCCTCCTCCTCCTCCTCCTCCTCCTCCCTCCTCCTCCTTCTCCTTCTCCTTTCTCTTCTTTTTTTTGGTGGTACTGGGGGTGTTACCCAGAGGTTTTCTACCTCCAGGTTATACTCCCAGAACTATTTTATATTTTATTTGGAAACAGGGTCTCTCTAAGTTGCTGAGAGCCTCACTAAGTAGCTGAGGCTGGCTTCGAACCTGCGCGATCCTCCCGTCTCAGCCTCCCAAGCGCGGGGATCACAAGCGTGCGCCGCCACGCCCGGCTTTGTCTTATTTTATGTCCATCCTCTAGTTTCTTCCAAGAGAAATGCCGCCGCGTGCTCGACGACATTGCAAAACCTACTTGGGTGAGCCTTTGCAAAACCGACATGGCCAGACTTTAAATAAAACACCGTGTCTGCTTCCAGCGAAGCAGCTTTGGACTATAAATATACTGGTGGAAGAAAATGCAAAACCAGTTTTTAAATTTCTGCTTCTATCTTTCCCATCTAGAAATCATTAATTTTTCATTTTCATCCCCAAAGCACTTCCTTTTCCATCTGAACAATGCCTGAGCCTATCAAGAAACGTTAAGCAAGAAGGGCAAAGAGGTTGGGGTTTTTTTTTTTGTTTGCTTTTCTTTTCCTTTTAGTGTGAGTAATATTGAGTTGAAAACCTCTGGTTAAATCATAGGTTTAGGAATTCACATCATCCGCCCGGCTTATGGCTCTTGTTAGCCATGTATTATTAAAGAGACAGCAAATGAGATGAATGCACTTTGCACTTGGGTTATTTATTTTATTATATTTTTGTGGTACTGGGGATGGAATTCAGGGGCTTTCTACCTCTGAGCTACACCCCCAGCCTATTTTTTATTTTTATTTTTGAAACAGGGTCTCACTGAGTTGCAGAGGACCTCACTAGGTAGTAGCTGAGGCTGGCCTCGAACTGTGATCCTCCTTTCTCAGCCTCCCAAAAGCTGGGATTACAAGCGTGCGCCACCACGCCTGGCTATACTTGGGTTTTGTTTTGTTTTTTGCTGGTACTAGGGTTCCTGGAAACCCTTCTGTCTCCGGGATATGCTCCCAGACCTATTTTATATTTTTTATTTATTTGGAAACAGGGTCTCTTAAGCCAGCGCGGCTGGCTTCGAACCTGCACGATCCTCCTGTCTCCGCCTCCCAAGCGCGGGGATGACAAGCGTGCGCTGCCACGCCCAGCCTTACACTTGGGTTTTGAAAGAAAGCTTTGGAAAGTGGTAAGCCATGTCCAAGTTCCGTTTTTACCAAACCCCACCGGCAAGGGGGAGCACCTGTATTTTCCCTCTGCACAATCTGCGTCTGATGCACATTTATGTTCCGGGCTTGAGACTCCGAGGCAGTGAATGAACTGCCAGGCTGGAATACTCCCTGCTTCCAAGGATGGCCTCCCCCTAATTCCCCAACCTACCCCCTCATTATGCTACCATTGGCCTAAATATTGAGCAGTTAAGAAGTGTGAAAGGATTAATGTAAAAGGAGCTGATTTTATAAGTTAAAACAAAAGTGCCAGGCGTGGTGGTGCACCCTTGTCATCCCAGCATTCGGGAGGCTGAGACAGGAGGATCGCGGTTCGCGGCCAGCCTCAGCTACTTAGGCCCTCTGCAACTCAGTGAGACCCTGTTTCCAAATAAAGAATAAAAAATAGGGCAGGGGGTGTAGCTCAGAGGACAAATGCCCCTGGGTTCCATCCCAGACCCGCAAAAAATAAATAAATAAATAAAAGCATAAACACCCATGCATGGTGGCACACACCCGTCATCCCAGGTCTCGGGAGTCTGAGATAGAAGGACAACAGGTTCTAGGCCAGCCTCCGAGACTTATATAGTGAGACCCTGACTCCAAATAAAAAGTAAAAGAAGGCTGGGGATGCAGCTCAGAAGCAGAAGGCCTCTGGGTTCAATACCGCAGTACCGCAGAAACAAAAATATGTGTTTAATTTTTTTTTTTTTTTTTTGGTGGTGCTGGGGTTCCTGGAAGCCCTTCTACCTCCAGGCTACACTCCCAAACCTATTTTATATTTTATTTGGAAACAGGGTCACTTAAGCCAGCCACGCTGGCTTCGAACCTGCACGATCCTCCTGTCTCCGCCTCCCAAGCGCGGGGATGACAAGCGTGTGCCACCACGCCCGGCACGTGTTTAAGTTTTAGTGTAATTTCTAAGACTTTTCTCTGTCACTTGAATCTCAATTCCCCTTTGAAGTCTTGGCTCCAAGGCTCATCGCACATGCCACCCATGGCGATGTACGCTATTCTTATGCCTCAACTGTGTTGGGATGAAGCTTTTCTTATCTTGCATTATTGCAACTTTTTGTTTTGTTTTGTTTTGTTTTGGTGGTACTGGGGGTGGAACGCAGGGGCTTTCTACCTCCGGGCTACACTCCCAGACCTATTTTATATTTTATTTGGAAACAGGGTCTCACTAAGTTGCTGAGAGCCTCACTCAGTAGCTGAGGCTGGCCTCGAACTTGCGTGATCCTCCTGTCTCAGCCTCCCAAGCACTGAGATTACAAGCGTGCGCCACCATGCCTGGTACAAATTTTTGTGTTTTTTTTTTAATTTTTTATTGGTACATTGTAGTCATATATCTTAATGGAGTACAAGATGGTAGACGCATACATGCCCACAAAACTCATTTATTTTTACTGCAGTGCTTGAAATCCAGGGCATTCTGCAGGCTAACCACATGCTCAGCCACTGAGATGCATCCTCAGACAGATTTCTGTCCTCAAATATTACCTCTCCCCGCCACCCCACTAGCAGGCTTTCAGCCTGCTCCTCTCAGGTAAGAGGCTTGAGTCTGGGGAGGTCTGCCCCCTCAACCATGTAGGTCTGAGTTCATCGTAAGTACGTTAATGTGGTACAGTTATTTGTGTGAATTAACTTTTTTGAAAATGGAAAGTTTTTTAATTTGCAGTTATATAAAACTGTTAAGCTTGTGAAACATTTTTTTTTTTTTTTGTCCATCTGGTAGAATCTAATACTCTAAGTGGGGGAAAAAAAGTCTACTTAAAACACATGCTTATCTAATGCTTTTTCCGTAGAGAAAAGGGAGATAAGCCGGGCATGGTGGTGCAGGTCAGTAATTCCAGTATTTGGAAAGCTGGGACCAGAGGATAAAAGGTCAGAGTCAGCAACTTAGCGAGAAACCCTGTTTCAAAAAACAAAAACCAACTGCCAGCTGGGCGTGGTGGCGCACACTTGTCATCCCAGCATTCGGGAGGCTGAGACTGGAGGATCGCGGTTCGCAGACAGCCTCGGCTACTTACTGAGGCCCTCTGCAGCTCAGTGAGATCCGGTTTCAAAATAAAGAATAAAAAACAGGGCAGGGGGTGTAGCTTTAAAGAATGCCCCTGGGTTCCATCCCCAGACCTGCAAACAAAACAAAACAAAACAAAAAAATTGCTGGGTGTGGTGGCGCACGCTTGTCATCCCCACACTTGGGAGGTGAAGACAGGAGGATCATACAGGTTCGAAGCCACGCTGCCTTAAGAGACCCCGTTTCCAAATAAAAAAGTATAAAAATAGGTCTGGGAGTGTAGCCCGGAGGTAGGAGGGTTTCCAGGAACCCCAGTACCACCAATAAATAAATAAATAAATAAATAAATAAATAAATAAATAAATTTTAAAAATAAGGTTGGGGTGTAGCTTGGAGGTAAAATGCCCTGGGGCTCAATTCCCAGTACCAATAAAAAGAGGGATCCTGAATGCACTATTTCTGTTCCCCCCAAGACCTGGCCAACTTAAGAAAACAAGGACCCTGGCTTGCTCTCATGCACACTGGGGACTGGGTCAAGCTGGTGTCATCTGTAGAGAGCCACTTTCTTATATGTCCCCCAGGAACCTTGCTCCTTGGGATACTGGTCAAAGCAGCAAACTAAGCCAGCTGAGGCTGAACGATGCCTTCTCTTGATGGGGACTGGAGTGGAACTGAGGATACCGTGAATAGTGTGCCGGTATTGGGAACGGCCTAGGAAGATTTGGGAAAGCTCTGATTATTAATATATTTCAAAAATAGTTGTGTCCAAATGGTGGCAGACATTGGTAAAGAAAGGACTTGATTTCTGCCTAAAACAGGCAGCTATTCCAATGTAAATCAACCTAGCTCAAAGCAATTAACCAGTCAATAGGAGAGGAGAACTAGGCCTGTCTCTATCTAAAGACAGATCTTAGTTGAGGAGAACTAGGCCTTTAAAGACAGATCTACATGATTGGATAAGCTAGCTGAGATGGTAGGAGGGGTCGACCTTCATGGAAGGAGACACCTCACCACACCTTGCAGGGGGAGGTACCTTTCAGGTTAAGGGGAGGTACCTTACAGGGACGTTCACTACATCAGAGTCACGCAATCAAGATGGAGGTCATGGGTATAAAAAGTCCAGTCCATGTGTAATCCCTTTGGTGTATTCATTTCGAGCCACCCCCCTCCATGCCAGTCTGGTATGGAGCTGTATTTCTATTTTCTGTATTTCTATCTTTCTAATAAACTTCTTTAAATCTTCAGCAACTGTCCAAGCTATGCATATTTATTCTTAACTTAGGACAAGAACCCGCAGTCATTTTCTGTTTTTGGTCGTTTTTGGGTTTTGTTATGGGTTGGGGAAAAGTGTGTCCGGGACCCTCGCAGGGGTTCCCGGGGAACAGTTTCCTCAAACCATATTCCCCCAATCCGTAACAAAAAGAATACATGTGAATTGTCCAGCTGGCCACCACTGGATGGGGGTGCTAGCCATCCAACCGAGGGCCACCAGCCCTTCCCCATAAGGTCCGTTCTTTGGTCTTTCGGCAACCTAGATCCTTGCCCCTAGCACCGCTGGATTGCGGACAAGACACCTAAAAGTTATATTGGGGCCGGGCGTGGTGGCGCACGCTTGTCATCCCCGAGCTTGGGAGGCAGAGACAGCAGGATCTTGAGGTTCAAAGCCAGCCGCGCTGCCTTAAGAGACCCTGTTTCCAAATTTTTTTTTTTTTTTTTTTTTTTTTTTTGGTGGTACTGGGGTTCCTGGAAGCCCTTCTACCTCCGGGCTACACTCCCAGACCTATTTTTATTTTTATTTTTATTTTTATTTTTATTTTTGGTGGTACTGGGGTTCCTGGAAGCCCTTCTACCTCCGGTCTATACTCCCAGACCTATTTTTACATTTTTATTTGGAAACAGGGTCTCCTAAACCAGCGCACGCGGCTGGCTTCGAACCTGCGCGATCCTCCTGTCTCTGCCTCCCAAGCGCGGGGATTACAAGCGTGCGCCACCACGCCCGGCTCCAAATTTTTTTTAAAAAGTATGAAAATAGGTCTGGGAGTGCAGCCTGGAAGTAGAAGGGCTTCCAGGAACCCCAGTACCACGCACAAAAAAAGTTATATTGGGGACCACTTTGTAAAATAAACAGACTCCAAAAAGATAGCATCTCTCTGCAAAAACAAATAAAGAACACACACAAATATTTGTATTTTTTATCAACACTTTGAAGTCGGACTTTCTGTAGATGGATGACTCCCGCATCCTATTTTGTGGGTATTTAAGTCATATTTGGCTATTTTTAACTTCTTTTAAACATAGGCAGAAGCCGGGCATGGTGGCGCACGCTTGTCATCCCCGCGCTTGGGAGGCTGAGACAGGAGGATGGCGCAGGTTCGAAGCCAGCCTCAGCTACTTAGTGAGGCTCTCGGCAACTTAGTGAGACCCTGTTTCCAAATAAAATAGAAAATAGGTCTGGGAGTATCGCCCAGAGTTAGAAGGCCTCTGGGTTCCACCCCCAGAACCAGCACAAAAAAAAAAAATAAAATAAACAGGCAGAAATCCTAAAATTGGGCAAGAAAAAGAGTTTTACTAACAATGCCTATATCCCCAGGCTGCAGGCAAACTTTACCTGGAGAGCTCACATTCTAGCACCATGAAAAAACATCTCTCTCGAAACCAAGAGCTCTATCATCTTTTTTTCTCATTTGACAGCCGCAGAATGAGAGTAAATATTTCTTAATTTAGAGGTAGGTGAAGTTATTTTTCAAGTGTTTCCTCCAAATTAATCCGCCGGAGTAGGCGTGATTTCCCTCATCACATGTCTGTCCTTAAATAGAGTTTCTGCAGAGAGGAAGCAGATGCAGAGAAAGCTCGGGATGTAAACAGATGATATTGTCTCGCGGAGAAAAGACGCGTCTTGTTTATGATATCAAGGTGGCTGCCGGTCTAGGCTTTTAGCAATAGCTGACGGCCTTATTTTTCATGTTGTTTCTATATTTAGGGCATCATTAACGGAAAGGTTCAGCCTTCTCCTTCCAAAGGTCTTCATTTTTCTAGTAGGGCTGAATCGCTCACCAATACAGCACCGGGGTTATATTTTTAGCTACGTACTCATCTGTTTTATGTCTACTTTATTTAATCATTGTCAGCCAATTTTGTTCCCACGGCGCCGATGGTATTAACAGCTCTCTTTTTAATATATTTTTATGGGCGCGTTACAATTATACATCCTGCTGAGGTTCAGAGTGATGGGTACAGACAAACACATAGCAAATGGCGTGTTTCCCTCCGGATCCCACCCCACACAATCCCCTTCCCCAGACATGTTTGTGGTGATAACATTTCTTAAGTAATACCGTCCTATTGCGAGGCTGAGACAGGAGGATCGCGGTTCGCGGATAGCCTCGGCTACTTAGCGAGGCCCTTTGCAACTCAGGGAGACCCTGTTTCCAAATAAAGAATAAAAAATGGGGCTGGGGTATAGCTTAGAGGTACAATGCCCCTGGGTTCCATCCCCAGTACTGCAGAATTTACGTAAAATGACCCTCAAGATGTCAGAATGCTGGCATCCGTGACCTAATACTCAAGAAATGGTTCATATTAGAAGTCTGATTCTGTTAAAGAGTTGAACAGAATATCTGGTATCTAAAGTTCTTCGATTAAATTTACATATATATACATGTAAATTTTTTTACATATATATTGCTGAATATGAATATATACATATATATATTCAAAAGGACATATATTAGAAGTCTGATTCTGCTAATGAGTTCAACAGAATACCTGGTATCTAAAGTTCTTTGATTAAATTTACATATATATATATATATATATATATATATATATATATATATATATTCAAAAGGACACATTAACACTGGTCTCCAGTACTGGACTGTACTGACTGACTTGAGTACACTTCCTTGAACAACTGTATAGTAGGAATATAATGCATACATATATATATATATATATATATGTGTGTGTGTGTGTGTGTGTGTGTATATATATATGGATATATATGGATATATAACCTATATTTTTATATAATTTGTATATATATATTTAATATAATTTGTATATATATTTGTATATATATGTATATATATTATTTCAGGGGACATTTTGTATGACCCTTCATATATCTCATTTAAAATGTGCATTTCAGCCGGGCATGGTGGCACACACTTGTAATCCCCACACTTGGGAGGCAGAAACAGGAGGATCACGCAGGTTCAAAGCCAGCCACGCTGGCTTAAGAGACCCTGTTTCCAAATAAAAAAAGTATAAAATAGATCTGGGAGTGTATCCCAGAAGTAGAAGGGTTTCCAGGAACCCCAGTACCACCAAAAAATAATAATAATAAAATAAAATAAAAATAAAAATAAAATGTGAATTTCAAAACTCCTAAGAAAAATCTAAAATTCAAACAGAAATTTAGATTTTACTTATTATTACTTTTGTTTGTGGTACTAGGGGTGAAACCCAGGGTGTTTTCTACCTCCGGGCTATACTCCCACTCCTATTTTCTATTTTATTTGGAAACAGGGTCTCACTAAGTTGCCGAGAGCCTCACCAAGTAGCTGAGGCTGGCTTCGAACCTGCGCCATCCTCCTGTCTCAGCCTCCCAAGCGCGGGGATTACAAGCGTGCGCCACCACGCCCTGATGAAATTTATATTTTAAAGATAGCCACCGAGTCAGATTATTTAGAATGAAGAGAGCTTGGTTGAGAAGCTCTGCCATCTTTGGTCAGGGTCTGAATACCTCAGGAGACTGCGGTGCCTGAGACTGATTGATGCCTTGAGAGACTGAGAGGGAAAAGGAAATACATGTATATACAAGAAAAAGTAACAACTCTGAGAGGAGCAGAAAATCACGAAACAGAAACAGGTCAAAGCAAACAGAACGGGGCGTGGTGGCGCACGCTTGTCATCCCTGCGCTTGGGAGGCAGAGACAGGAGGATGGCGCAGGTTCGAAGCCAGCCGCACTGGCTTAAGAGACCCTGTTTCCAAATAATATATATATATATATATATATATATATATATATATATATATATATATATATATATATATATATGTCTGGGAGTGTAGCCTGGAGGTAGAAGAAGGGCTTCCAGGAATCCCAGTACCACCAAATAAATAAATAAATAAATAAATAAATAAATAAATAAATACTAAAAATGGGTTCTGTGTGTGGCTCAAAGTGCAGATACCCTAGGTTCAATCCCCAATACCAAATAAATGAATAAATAAATAAATAAAAAGAAAGATGTGAGTTCACAGATTGAAGGAATACATTGAGCACTGAAAAAGATATCAGTAAATCCAATTCGCACATTGCTATCATTGCCATCAAGCTAACAAATATCAAGAATGAAAATAAAAGGCTAATTACCAGAGGAAGGTTATTAGTACATCTGTCAGTAGACTCACACAGACATCAAGAGATGCAGGAGGATACTACAGAAGTCATTTCTAAGTGCCGAGGAAAAAAAATAACTGTTAATAAAAAAATCTAATACCCAGGTAACCCTAATCAAGATGAAGGTTATGAAAACACGTTTTCAGGGAAAGGAAGACTAAGAGTTTAAATCCCACATACCTTGAATGAACAATTTAACAAATTTATTTTCTTAGCCAGAACAAAGGAGGGCAATAAAGAAAAGATGGGGATTTCGGGGTATTGTGGATCATTAAAGAATTATATGGGCCATCCACTGTGAATAGATAATAAGGATCACAAGAATTGTTGTTTTTTTTTTTAAACTGAGGATTAAACTCAAGGATATTCTATCTCTATCTTTATTTTGTACCTCATCTTTATTTTGAAACAGTGTCTTGCTAAATTGCTGAGGTTGGCCTCGAACCTGTGATTCTTCTGTCTCAACTTCCCAAGTACTGGGACTACAAGTATTCACCATCACGTCAAGTTTAAGAACAAAAAATTTTGGAGGGGTAGTCAGGATTGAACTCAGGGATATTCTACCTCCAAGCAAAGCCCCATCCCCCATTCCCTTTTTTAATTTTTTATTTCTTTCTTTCTTTCTTTCTTTCTTTCTTTCTTTCTTTCTTTCTTTCTTTCTTTCTTTCTTTCTTTCTTTCTTTCTTTCTTTTTGCAGTACTGGAGATGGAACCCAAGGGCATTCTACCAGTGAGCTACACCCCAACGCTATTTTTTATTCTTTGTTTTATTTTTATTTTTTATTTTTGGTGGTACTGGGGTTCCTGGAAGCCCTACAACCTCCAGGCTACACTCCCAGACCTATTTTATACTTTTTTATTTGGAAACAGGGTCCTGGCTTCGAACCTGCGCGATCCTCCTGTCTCCTCCCAAGCAGGGGGATGACAAGCACGCCCGGCTCTATTCTTTATTTTGAAACAGGGTCTCATTGAGTTGCAAAGAGCCTCAATAAGTAGCTGAAGTTGGCCACAAACCACAATCGTCCTGTCTCAGCTTCCCAAATGCTAGGATTACAAGCGTGTGTGCCACCACGCCCGGCTCATTCCCTTTTTTAAAACAGAGTCCTTGTAGGTTGCCGGGAGTCTCACCATTGCTGAGGCTGGTCTTGACCTAAAATCCTCTTCTCTACACCTCCCAAAAACTGGGATTCTAGGCCTGCGCCACCACCACGCCTGGCTACAAGGAATTTTAAATGTAAAAACAACTCTAAGCATTAGGACAGAAGATGGGTAGAGGGTTGGTTTTCAAATAGTGCAAGCATGCTGAATTTTACTTATGTAAAACTTAGACTCCATTGGGAATGTTAAAGGACATAGGCTTGTATACACCCAATAAAACTTCAGGGTTTTTTTTTTTTTTTTTTTGTGGGTCTGGGGATGGAACCCAGGGGCATCAGACTTCCGAGCTACACCCCCTGCCCTATTTTTTATTCTTTATTTTGAAACCGGGTCTCACGGAGTTGCAGAGGGCCTCACTAAGTAGCTGAGGCTGTCCGCAAACCATGATCCTCCGGTCTCAGCCTCCCGAATGCTGGGATCACAAGCGTGCGCCACCACGCCCGGCTAAGACTTCAGTATTTTGAATCTGCCTATTTCTGAAAAGGATCTGGGTCTGTGCATCAACTGTAACTCACGAAGCTTTGTGAAATGGCACTTAAGGGGGTAGGAGACCCCTTCACGGGTACCCCCGCTTGCCTTTATTTTAATTTTGGGGGTACTGGAAATTAAACCCAGGGGCATTCTACCTCTACCTTCAAGCTACACCCCTACCTCACTCCCTTTTTTTATTTTTTATTTTGTTATTATTATTATTAGTAGTAGTAGTAGTACTGGGAGTGGAACCCAGAGGTTTTCTACCTCTGGGCTCTACTCCCAGACCCATTTTATTATTATTATTTTTTGGAAACAGGGTCTCACTAAGTTGCTGAGAGCCTCACTAAGTAGCTGAGGCTGGCTTCGAACCTGCGCGATCCTCCTGTCTCAGCCTCCCAAGCGTGCGCCACCACACCCGGCTACTCCCTTTATTTTTTAAATGGGGCCAAAATAGGTTGCTAAAGGTCTTGAAAAAACTGCTGAGACTGGTCTGGAACCTGTGATCCTCCTGTCTTAGCCTCCTAAATACTGCGGTTACAGGTGTGAGCCACCATACCTGGCTACAGGTATTTTTAAATAGAAAACCAATTGTTAATAATAGGAGGGAAGGTGAGTAGGGACTTTGGTTTTCAAATACAGTTCTTCAAGCATAGCCGGGCGTGGTGACACACGCTTGAAATGCCCACGCTTGGGAGGCAGAAACAGGAGGATCACGCAGGTTCAAAGCCAGCCGCGCTGGTTTAAGAGACCCTGTTTCAAATTTTAAAAATATAAAAAAATAGGTTGGGGAGTGTAGCCCGGAGGTAGAAGGGCTTCCAGGAACCCCAGTACCACATATATATATATATATATATATATATATATATATATATATATATATATATACACACACACACACACACACACACACACACACATACAATTTCAAGAATGCTGAATTTTACATACATAAAGCACAAACTCTATATGAAATGTTTTATGTCATGAATGTATAGATATTTAAGAAGAAAAGCCTGGCATGGTGGTGCACACTTGTAAACCTAGTACTTGGGAGGCTGAGACAGGAGGATCTGGGTTTGTGGACAGCCTCAGCCACTTAGTGAGGCCCTCCACAACTTAGTAAGACCCTATTTCAAAATAAAGAATGAAAAAATAGGACTAGGGATAAGACTAGGGGTGTAGCTTGAAGGTAGAATGCTCCTGGGTTCAATCCCCAGGACGCAGAGGGAAAAAAAAAAAAGATAATGAAGACCTCGAGCTGGGTGTTGTGGCACACGCCTATAATCCCAGCATTCGGGAGGCTGAGACAGGAGGATAGTGGTTCATGAACAGCCTCAGCTACTTAGTGAGGCCCTCTGCAACTCAGGGAGGCCCTGCTTCCAAAATAAAAAGATTTTTAAAAAATAGAGCTGGGGGTGTAGCTTGGAGTACAATGCCCCTGGGTTCCATTCCTAGTACCACAAAATAAATAAATAAATAAACAAACAAACTAAAAATAGGACTAGGGGTGTAGCTTTGAGGTATAATGCCACTGGGTTCCATCCTTAGTACAGCAATAAATAAACAAACAAATAAACAAACAAGCTGAAAAATAGGGCTGGTGGTATAGCTCAGCAGTGCAATGCTTCTGAGTAGGGCTGGTGGTATAGCTCAGCAGTGCAATGCTTCTGAGTTCCATCTCCAGTACCGTTAAAAATAAAAATACACACAAAAAAATAGGGCTGAGGGTGTTGCTCAGTGGTAGAATTCCCTTGGGTTTCATCCCCAGTACCACAAAATAAATAAATAAGTAAATAAATAAATAAATATTAAAAATAGGACTGGGGTATAGCTCGGAGGTATAATGCCCCTGGGTTCCATCCCCAGTACCAATAAATAAACAAATAAATAAATAAACAAACTAAAACATACAGCTGGTGGTATAGCTTGGAAGTGCAATGTCCCTCGGTTCCATCCCTAGTACCGTAAAAAACAAAACAAAACAACAAAAAAAATACAATAAAACACAGAATACAGCTGGGGGTGTAACTCAGAGGTAGAAAGAATGCCCCTGGGTTGTATCCCCAGTGCTGAAAAAAATATTTTAAAAAACTCAACATTTATACCTGAAATTCTTTTTTCTTTTTCTTTTCCTTTTTTTTTTTTTTTTTTTTTTTTTGCGGTACTGGGAATGAAACCCAGGAGGGGACTTCTACCTCTGGGCTACACTCCCAGACCTATTTTATATTTTATTTGGAAACAGGGCCTCTTAAGCCAGCTGAGGCTGGCTTCGAACCTGCACAATCCTCCTGTCCCAGCCTCCCAAGCGCTGGGATGACAAGCGTGCGCCACCATGCCCGGCTGAAATTCCGTTTTTCTGAAAGTCATTTGTATGAAGTGACCTGAACTTACTGTGGACCAGCTCACAGTGGAATCCTGATCCACGCAGACAGCGGCTTCACGGGTATCTAGTGGGTCCAGTGGTCTGAGCTTCCAACCAGCTCGGAGGCAAGGCGGGGTCTGTGAGTGGAAAGGGGAGGTGCGGGCGGGCGTGGCACGGGGAGAAAGGGCCTATGACGCTGAGCTCTGTGACGCTGCGCTTAAGGGGGCGGGGCCTGCAGCACAAGTAGCGTTTGATGCTCGGCTGTTAACTAGATGGCATTGGCTGGCACCCTGACTTCCTCTTCCATAAGGAGGGAGGTGAGTTTTTTTTGTTTTTGTCTTTTGTATTTTCCTTCTTTCAGCTTTCAAAGCATGCTGGGCACACTAAAGTTTGCAGGTAGTGAGGAGAGAAGGATCTGCAAAAAGCCAAGGAGCTGCTGAAGACATCTAAGAGCAACGGAATCTATGTCGGGTCGATAACAGAGCGGGAGGAGTTCTGTTTCATGCGAGAACACCTATTCTATTTCCCGAAGGCTTTCTGCTGGGCCCAGCATCCTCATGAGGAGAGCTTCGCTTCTGTGTTTCTGTTTTTGTTTGCTTTTTTTTTTTGTTTTTGTTTTTGTGGTACTAGAGATGGAATCCAGGAGCATTCTATTCCCAAGCTACACCCCCCAGTCCTATTTTTTTCTTATTTATTTCAAAACAGGGTCTCACTGAGTTGCAAAGGGCATCACTAAGTAGCTGAGGCTGTCTGCGAACCGTGATCCTCCGGTCTCAGCCTCCCGAATGCCGGGATGACAAGCGTGCGCCACCACGCCCGGCTTGTGGTTCTGTTTTTTCAAGCCAGCATTTTCCAGGATTCACTCCATCCTAGGAAGTGGGGTTTCTCCTCTTCCCCCTCTTCTCCCGTACCACCTTCTCTGGCTGGCAAAGCTGACTGACTTCTATAGATGTCTTTGGTATGAGTTAATACAGATGCTGCTATGACCTTCACGGTGGTGGAAGAAACCACAGACATTAGCTCTCCTGCTGTAACACCCCTACTGGGCCAACCTGTATGTTAGCAAGAATGTTCCTTACCCTCCTATGTAAAAGACTCAGCAGAACAGTGCACTATGTTTTTCTGCGGACAGTGCTTGGACCCCTTAATGTTTTCCCTAAAAAAATTGTGTTTGGAAAAGATGACTATGGCAGCTTTATTTTGTGGTGCAAGGGAAGGACGTAGACATTTGCCTTTAAGCAAGGAAAGAGAAAAGAAAAGAGAGAAGGAGTGAAGAAGAAAAGAAAGGAGAAAAATGAAAGTAAAAGGAAGAAAAATAGAGAAAAAGAAAGTGTAAAAAAGAAAAGAGAGAAAATAAAAGAAATGAAAAAGAAAAGAGAATGATTTTAAGAAAGAGGAAGGGAGGGAGGGAGACAAAGCTGAGGTGACGGGTATGTTGCGTCTTTCTGGATATTTATAAAATGGGAGATTTCCTTCAGGATCTAACTTGACTGTCGAGAGTCTATTTGGAACAACAAAAACTATCATAACAAAGCAGATGTCACCTCCTACCTACATAACACTTTTCCATTTTTATTTATTTATTTTTGGCGGTACTGGGGATGGAACCCAGGGGCATTCTGCTTCCAAGCTACACCCCCAGCCCTATTTTTATTCTTTATTTTGAAACAGGGTCTCATTAGTTGCAAAGGCCTCACTAAGTAGCTGAGGCTGTCCGTGATCTGCAATCCTCCTATCTCAGCCTCCCAAATGCTGGGATTAGAAGCGTGTGCCACCATGTCTGGCCTTCCATTTTTATCTGTCTCTCCAGGAGGCCTATAAAGTATGCTAGGTCAAAAGTAGGGGCTGCATCGCCGGGTGTGGTGGCGCATGCTTGTAATCCCTGCGCTTGGGAGGCGGAGACAGGAGGATCATGCAGGTTCGAAGCCAGCCGCGCTGGCTTAAGAGACCCTGTCTCCAAAAATAAAATAGGTCTGGGAGTGTAGCCCGGAGGTAGAAAGGCTTCCAGAAACCCCAGTACCACCAAAAATAAAAATAAAAAAATAGGGGCTGCAAAGGTCTAGGTGGTCGATACTGTTGGCTTTGAGGCCAGATAGTGTTGCTCACCACTGCTCAACCAGCATGAAAGCAGACACCATCAGACATGCTGTAACAGAAGGGGCACACATGGCTGTGTTCTAATAAAACTTTATTGGCAAAAGCAGGTGGCCTGTGACTATAATCCCAGTACTTGAAAGAATGAGACAAGAAGATCACAGGTTTGAGATTGCCAGCCTCAGCAACTTATCTGCTTCAAAAAAAAAAAAAATTGCTTCAAAATAAAAGCACAAAATAAGGGGGATGTAACTCAAAGGTAGAATGCCCCTGGGTTCGAGCCCCAGTACCCTCTCAAAAACCAAAAAAAAAAAAGAAACCAACAGGTGGCAGATGGGATATGTCTAATGGGCTATCTCTGCAGATTCTTGGACCAAAGCTTAATCTGTACCAAACATTTCTTGATAATGTCTATGTTTTTTTGTTGTTGTTAATGGAGTACAAATTAATCCTATTGCAAATAGAAGCTACCCGGAGTCCCAAAAACTCTGAATGCACTCAGTGCTGTTGCTATAACCAGGTAAGTAGAAAACGATGAATAAGAGAATTTGATTTTGTTCCACAATACCCACTGACTGATATCTATCTCAGGGCCACCAACCTCACTAGGCCTTTGATTTCTAAGCATGAGAAAATTTGACTACAGGAAGGTTAACCCAGCTGCCCAAGGTCAAATACCTAGGCACGGCAGAGTCATAAGGGAAGCCCAGCTTTTGGATTCTTTAGGCAGCGGTCACCTTTGCATGTTACAAAGCCCCAATCCTTTGGGGACATCACCCTCTCTCTTAAAGTTTTACCATATTTGTCCATTAATTTCACTTAACTAGGACAGCTTTCAGTCAGCTGTAGAAGTGGTAAGGAAAATTTAAAAGACGCCAAATATGCAAAATTCTTTTCCCCTGAAAAAGGAGTTATCTACATAATCAGTGTGAAAGAACGTGTTTCTAGAGTAGAAAGTCTTCCTGCGTGGGAAGTCTATATAAGATCTTTTATTTCTGATTTTTTTACACAGGAGCTGGATCTAGCTCCCAGGTACCCAGCCAGGACACTGGGAAGGGAAGGCGTAGAAGAGCCTTCCTCCTTGTTGTGCATTGAATGGGTTTTTGCTGAGAGAGAGATTTTGTTTCATCATGCATGTCAGGAAGCGATTTCTCTCTGGGAGCTCCCTGGCAGGGATGGCGGTTCTCTGCTCCCAATAGCAGCACAGGAAGAGAGGGTTTGTGGATGTCTGTCTGCAGGCTGCTACAGGACAGCAACAGCTCAGGCCATTTTGTATTTTCTGCTGTAGCTCTTTTGCAGATGCATCAAAATCTCTTGTATGGCCGGGCGTGGTGGCGCACGCTTGTCATCCCCGCGCTTGGGAGGCTGAGACAGGAGGATCGCGCAGGTTCGAAGCCAGCCTCAGCTACTGAGTGAAGCTCTCAGCAACTCAGTGAGACCCTGCTTCCAAATAAAGTATAAAATAAGAAATAGGTCTGGGAGTAGAGACTGGAGGCAGAAAAGCCCCTGGGTTCTATCCCCAGTACCACACAAAAGAAATCTCCTGTATATCATTGTCCATTTGCTTTTAAACCTGGCATTATAACCTTATGTCTTAGTTCAGTGTGTGACTAAGGGCATTTCTGGTTGAGAAATACATTAGGCTGCTTTCTCACAAAAAGATGGCATGTCGTTACATCGGTAGCTCATAAATTAAACAGCACAGCAGCACAGAGAGCCAGTGGGAAGGAGATGGGAAAAAGCAGAAGAAGGTTTGGGTGGTCATGGTGGCATACTGCCGTCACCCAGGACTTGGGAGGCTGAGACAAGAGGATTGCAGGTTGGACACCAGTCTCAGCTACTTAGTGATACTCTCAAAAACCTTAGGAAATGCTGTTTCAGAAAAAAAAAAAGGCTAGGGGTGTAGCTTAGAGAGAGAAAATGCAAATATATATATATTTATGCATTAAATATATATAAAATAAATATATATTATATATAAAATATTAAATATTTTAAATATAAAATATTTAATATATAATATATATATTAAATAAATATATATATAAATGCATATATATATATGCATTAATCACACACAAACATCTCTCTTTCTCTGTAAGAGAGGCATAGAGACCGAAGTTAGCTTAAAAGCCATTAGTTTGTGGCCACCATTTAGGATACTCATTCATGGGCAATCTCTCCTTTTTATAGTGTGGGGGGAGAGGTACGAGGAATTGAATATAGGGGCAATTTCTTTTAGGGGGAGAGGGGCATACTAAGGATTGAATGCAGGGGCATTCTATCTCTTAGCCATACCTTTTTTTTTAAAAAAAATAAGATCTTGATAAGTTGCTGAGGGTATCACTAAGTTTCTGAGTGTGGATACAAGCCTGTGATCCTCCTGTCTCAGCCCCCCAAGTACTGGGATTACAGGCGTGCACCAGCACACCCAGTAAGGAACACTGTTTCAAGATTTATTCATAGGCGAGCCACGCATGGTGGTGCATGAATGTAATCCTAGTACTTGGGAGGCTGAAACAGGAGGATCGCAGGCTTGAAGTCAACCTCAGAAACTTATCCTAGCTTCACAGGCATTCTCTTGATAGTGTTTTCAGTTCTTATTCACTTGAACTTGGAGGGAAAGAAATGTTCATGGATCATAGCTTCCCCATAGGTAGCCCATTGCTGATTACATACAATTAGCAATTCAGTGATCCTGCTTTATCTTCCAAATAAAGATTACCTTTACCCATGGCATTTTCTATAGAGTATCACATAGAAAGGAATTCATTCACAAAGCAAACATATTGGCCAGTACTTTACTTATTCATGCTAACATAAAAAGTGGAATTGCTAAAAAAATATCACCCTTGTGATTTAAATTCTGTGTCAACATTCTTTTATGGAAGAATCAAAAGATATCTGCCATGGTATAATTTTTTTTTTCCTTTTGAAACTCATGTCAAGATTTCAATGCCATTCTATTAGTTCTTAGAGTAGGGCCATTAAGAAGTCATTATATCAGGTCATGGGAAATGGGCCTGGTGGCGTATGCCTGTCATCCCAATACTTAGGAGGATGAAACAGGAGGATCACAAGTATGAGGCTAGCCTCAGCAATTTGGTGAGATCCTTGGCAACTTAGTGAGACCCTGTTTCAAAATTTTTTTAAAAAATGGTCTGAAGTGTAGCTCACAGGTAGAATATGCCTGGGTTCAACTCACAGTAATAAAAAAAAAAAAAAGTTTTAGAAATGAGGTCCTCGAGATGGATTCTTCTTGTTTTAGTCAATATTCTTAGTGATATAATTCATAACAACTGACCATCACAACTTAGAGAAAGGAGGATTTATTTGCTCACAGTTCTGGACCCGGGGGCATTCTACTTCTAAGATACACCTCTCAGCCCTATTTTATTTTTTATTTGGAAACAGGGTCTTACCGAGTTACCGAGGGCCTCGCTAAGTAGCTGAGGGTGGCTGAGAAACTGCGATCCTCCTGTCTCAGCCTTCCCAAGTGCTGAGATTACAAGCCTGCGCCACCATGCCTGGCTCAGTTCTGGATATTTTAGAAGTTGGGTCCATGTGAGGCTGGGGTCTGCAGAGCTTCAGTCATGGAGATGGTGGGAAGCAGAGAAAGGGAGAGGGCGATACTCTGCTCTCACATCATGGAGGCCAAGAGAGAGAGAGAGACAGACAGACAGACAGACAGACATCCTGTATGCAAGGACATTCAAAGACACAAGCACAGTCCCCAAGACCACAGCCCC
Organism: Muscardinus avellanarius; assembly: GCF_963383645.1. Lineage (NCBI taxonomy): Eukaryota > Metazoa > Chordata > Mammalia > Rodentia > Gliridae > Muscardinus > Muscardinus avellanarius. The sequence continues at coordinate 18,587 of NW_027664355.1, forward strand.
AGAGACTCATCTTCTCCAACCACATCCCACCTGTCCACGTCACCACCCAGTAAATGCATTACAGTTAATCCATCCACTGATACAATGACATCCCTCATGAATCAATGACAAACTAACATAAATACATTCAGGGAATGTTCTATCTCTAAATCACGATAGTCCTCTGAGGGCTTTAGTGGCTTAATGAAAAGGAAAAAGAAAGGCCGGGGCCAACAAGCTTTCTCTGTCTCACCATGTAATATCTTGAACCCTGTCATGACCCAGCAGAAAGGCCCTGACCATTTGCCAAGCATGTTGGTCCCATGCCCTCAAACTTCTAGAACTGTGAGCTACAGAAACAGAAATTACAAAGCCGGGCGTGGTGGCGCACGCTTGGAATCCCCACACTTGGGAGGTAGAGACAGGAGGATTGAGCAGGTTTGAAGCCAGCCTCGCTGGCTTAAGAGACCCTGTTTCCAAATAAAAATATAAAATAGGTCTGGGAGTGTATCCCGGAGGTAGAAGGGCTTCCAGGAACCCCAGCACCACCACCAAAAAGGAAAAAAAAAAAAAAGAAATTACAGAACAATTTTTTTTTCTTTTTTTTTTAATTTTATTTTATTGGTGCACTGTATTCATACATCATAGTGGGATACAAACTTTTGTAGACATACATGCACACATCGCCCAGTCAGCCCCCACCCGATCCCCACCCCATTCTCTCCCCATCCCTCCTTCCCATGCTTGGCTTAGTGGTTGACATCTAGTATTATAGCAATTTATCCAAAATTAAAAATGATAATCTCACATAACAGTTTCATTTGTCTGATACCAAGTGTTTGATGATTTAAAGATAGCATTTCAATATTTCTTTTTGCTTTCTTTCTTACTAGAGCATATTTTTTTCTGTTTTTTTAGGTGAAACTATCATATATTTATATATTTATTTTTCAGAAAAAAATCTATCCTAATATGGAATATGAATTCTAGATACCCAAAACGATCTTGAAAAAGACAAAGCTAGCAGATATATATTTTCTGATTTCAAACCATATAAAGCTACAATAATTGAAACAGTGTAGTACTGTTCTAAAGGCAGATATATAGACCATTGGAGTTAAATACAAGCCTAGAGCTAAATTCTTCCCTATATTGTCAAGTTATTTTTGACAAGGTTTCCACGAACATTTGGTGGTGGAAATAATAATCTTTTAACTAAATATTGTTGAAAAATAATAATTACATGGAAAAGAATAAAATTGGACCTTTACCTAATCCCATATACAAGTATTAACTCAAAATAGATAAAAGACCTAAATATAAATCTTAAGACTATAAACTTTTAGGAGAAAATCTGGGTCATAAAACCTCACAACATTGAAATTGGCAGTGATTTCTTGGATATGATTTCAATGGCGCAGGCAACAGAAGAATATACAAACTCCCTAAAAAATAAAAGAAAATATTGTATATCCAAAGACAATGTAAACAGAGTTAAAAGTTACTAATAGAATTGGATAAAATATTTCCAAATGCTACATCTGAAGGTATATTAATGTTCCAACTAGAAATCCTAAAAATTAACAACAATAAAGGCAAACAATACAACTTAGAGATAGGTAAAAGACTAACATAAATAATGAATCTCCACAGATAACCAATCTTAGTTGTCTGTTGGATGGAAACTCTTGTTTCTCTGGTTCTGGTGAGTGTTACCTATTTCTTCTTTGTAGTTAATCTCTTTGAGTATTTTCTCTAGCGCTGGTTTTGAAGACATAAATTCCTTCAGTTTCTGTTTGTCATGGAAGCTTCTTATTTCTCCATCTAATTTGATAGAAAGTTTTGCTGGATAGGAAATTTTTGGCTGGAAGTTGTTTTCTTTCAGAGTTTGGAATATGTTACTCCAAGCCCTTCTGGCTCTCATGACTTGGTTTGGGAAGTCTGGAGTGATTCTAATTGGTTTGCCTCTGAATGTCAGTTGGCCCTTTGTTTTTGTTGCCTTTAAGATTCTCTGCTTGGCTTCCACATTGGTCATTTTGACAATTATATGGCGTGGGGATCCTCTTCTCGGATCCTGTCTAAAGGGAGTTCTATAAGTTTCCTGGATCTGTGTATCAACCTCTTGCTCTATATTTGGAAAATTTTCTGCTATTACTTCCTTGAAGAGATTGTTGATCCCTTTGGTATCACTTTCTTTTCCCTCCTCTATTCCAATTATTCTTAGGTTAGCTCTCTTAAGATGGGCCCATATTTCTTCAATGTCAGATTCCTGCTGTCGGATATTTTTTTCTAGATTAGAAACTATGCATTCATTTTTGGATTGCTCATCTTCTAAGAGCGAGATTCTGTTCTCCATGTGGTCTAATCGGTTGTTTGTGCTTTGAATTGAGGCCTTTACTTCATTAATTGCATCCTTTATCTCTTTTTGGCTCTCTCTGAGTTCTTTTCGAAGCACCTCTATTATTTCTACAGTTATTTTCCTGATTTGATCTTCTAGAAATCTCTGATTTTCTGTTTTATCAGGTTCTGATGTTGTGGGGTTGTGCGCATTCATTACTCCAGTGTTATTCCTCTTTCCCATGATTTCGGAGGTTTGTGCCTTCTCTGGGTTCTTCCCTTGGGTCACTATGGCTTCACTTAAGGTGCTCTGGATCTCGAGTCTGTATTATCTCAGACCCCACTACTCCTTTACTGGGTTGTATCACAGAGTCTCCGACCCAGGGAGTCGATAGAGGCTGCTTTAAACTATGGGGGGTGCCAGGTTGCACGTTCTCCTATGGTGTGATATCTCTGCCACCACCACTCCCTCACTGGGTCAAGTCCCAGGAGGTACAGTACTGGGATTTCTCCTCTGTGGCCCGCAATTTGACTCACTGTTCTTGAGTACGCAGATGTAGCTGTACTGGACTCGGGGAATTCACTGCTGCTGCCGCCGCCGGTGGCAATATGGCGCCTCTGCCACGCCCTCGGCCATGAGGCTGGCGTAATTTTTTCTTCTCTGGTTTTGATTTCCACTCTGAATCCCTGCAGCGTGTGCTGAGCTCAGCCACTGGGAGCTTTAAATGCTGTCTGCGCCGAAAGATCCCGCCTGGCTGTTCCTCAGCGGCTCACCTGGCTTGCTGTAGCCGTCCGTTGAGTTCGCCGCTGCCGCCGGCAGTATGGCGCTGCTGCCGCGTCCTCGGGCTCGTGTGTCTCCTCTGTGACCCTGAGCTCTATTCTCAGTCCGCTTTCTCTCTGGAACCTGGTGGGTTTTTTTGTTTTTCTGGTGATGGTGTTTTCTGGCTATGAAAGGCGCTCTTTTTGTGGTAATGGAGATTGGTTGTTAGCGGGACTCTTAAGCCCCGCTTTTCTCGGTCGCCATCTTCCCGGAAGTCTCACAGAACAATTTATGTATAAATTATTCAGCCTGTGCTACTGAGTTATAACAACAGAAAAGCTAAAATAGTATCCTTTTTACCCACTTGTGGTTTTGACACAAGTTTAGTCTCACTTCTACTAGTCAGGTAGTGTATTTACTCTATAGCAAAATCACACCTCTATTTCAGTACATTAGGCTCCCAAGAGAGAGAGAGAAAAAGTAAATCAGAGCTAGACCACACCCTCTGGTTTTTCCCAACCTACAACAGCCATCAATGTATTAAAACACAAGAGGGTAATTTTCCACGTTGGACAGATGTGGGCTGAGTCTTGGCTCCATGTCTTACTCAGAACCTTTGCAGTTGACCAACTCTCTGCTCTAGTTTGAATCTGAACTATCCCTCAAAGGCACATGTGTGAAGACCAGCCTGTGGGTGTTATTAGGAGGTAGTGGTCACTTTAAGAGGAAGGGCCTAGTAGGAGGAAGTTAGGTCATTGGGGGTGTGGCCTTGCAGGGACTCAGCTCCTTCCTGTCTCTCTTTTTGCTTCCCAGTTGCCATGAGGTGAGCAGCTTCCTCCATCAAATAATCCCACCATGATAATAACCAATAGCAAAGCACGCCTCTTATACAGCATATTAGACTTCTAAGAGAAAGAGGGGGAAAAATCAGAGCTAGTCCACATGAAACCAAGAACAAGACCAAAAGAAACAGGATCAAGTGATCATGAACTATAACCTCTGACCTGCTGAGCCCCAGTAAACCTTTTAAGTGGATTCTCCTGGCCATTTTGTCACAGTCACGGAAAGCTGACTGATGCATTGTCAGGCTTAGTTTTCTCCCTTGTGAAGTGGGTGTATTGATATTAACTTCACCCAGAGGTAAGGTGAAGGCTAAGCCGAGGATCTCTGTAAAGTGAGAATCAATGTGTTGCATTTAATGGGTCTGTGGAATCAGAAGTGTTTTTTGTCTGTTTGTAACTCTCACCAGACCATGAACACCAGAGTCTTCCCCAATACGTGGGGATAAGATACATGAAAGCCTTTGGCTGCAATACAGTCTAGAATCAGAGCTGTGTTAGCAAAGCCTAAAGCAGGGGCGCTTAGCTGTTTTATTGCACAGAGCAGCTGGAAGACATAATCTTTTTAAACTATGAGGAAATAGCTTTTCTTTGAACAGTAGTCCAAATCTTCACACCCTACCAGCTCTAAAGTCTGTTTCACAAATTGCCAATGTGGACAGACAATTAGCTTATCTCTAAACCACTTCATCCCAAAAACTTGCCTTGAAAGGAAAATCCCGCAGCAAGAGAACTATACCTCGAAGGGAAAAAAAGTAGGAGACAGCATCAATCTGTCAAGATATTAGAAGAGATGGCGGCTCCTCACTTAGCTGAGTCAGGTCCGTGCCTGAGGGTCTGCAGTGTTATACACGTCCATCAGTTTCCTATTTCGGCTCACGGTCCTATGAATGCTAAGAGAGAAATAGGACATGGGTGTGAGCATTTCAGACTTGAAAACGGCACTTTCTTCTGTCTACTTTTCTGTCATGAGGTGGTGATTTTATTCCCATGCACCTAGTGACTGGGCGAGGTCCCCAAGGCCGGGTTAACACCTGCAGTCCTGTATGGCACCTTCACAGTGACAGGTGTCAAACATGCTAATGGTCTTACATTAAAGCAACATAAGAGGAAGGAAGGAAGGAAGAAAGAAAGAAAGAAAGAAAGAAAGAAAGAGAAGGAAGGAGGAAGGAAGGAAAAGAAAGGAAGAAAGAGAAAGGAAAAAAGGAAGAGAAAGAAAGAAAGAAAGAAGAAAGAAGAAAGAAAGAAAAAGAAAGAGAAAGGAAGAAAGGAAGAAAAAGAAAGAAAGAAAGAAGAAAGAAGGAAGAAAGAAGAAAGAAAGAAAGAGAAAGGAAGAAAGAAAGAAGAAAGAAAGAAAGGAAGGAAGGAAGGAAGGAAGGAAGGAAGGAAGAGAAAGAAAGAAAAAGAAAGAGGAAGGAAGGAAAAGAAAGGAAGAAAGAAAGAGAAAGGAAAAAAGGAAGAGAAAGAAAGAAAGAAGAAAGAAGAAAGAAAGAAAAAGGAAGAAAGGAAGAAAAAGAAAGAAAGAAGAAAGAAAGAAAGAGAAAGGAAGAAAGAAAGAAGAAAGAAAGAGAAAGAAAGAAAAAGAAAGAGGAAGGAAGGAAAAGAAAGGAAGAAAGAAAGAGAAAGGAAGAAAGGAAGAGAAAGAAAGAAAGAAGAAAGAAGAAAGAAAGAAAAAGAAAAAGGAAGAAAAAGAAAGAAAGAAGAAAGAAAGAAAGAGAAAGGAAGAAAGAAAGAGAAAGAAAGAAAAAGAAAGAAAGAGGAAGGAAGGAAAAGAAAGGAAGAAAGAAAGAGAAAGGAAGAAAGGAAGAGAAAGAAAGAAAGAAAGAAGAAAGAAAGAAAAAGAAAGGAAGAAAGGAAGAAAAAGAAAGAAAGAAGAAAGAAGAAAGAAAGAGAAAGGAAGAAAGGAAGAAAAAGAAAGAAAGAAAGAAAGAAAGAAAGAAAGAAGAGAAAGGAAGGAAGAAAGAAAGAAAGAAAGAAAGAGAAAGGAAGAAAGAAAGAAAGAAAGAGAGAAAGAAAGAAAGAGGAAGGAAGGAAGGGAAAGAAAGGAAGAAAGGAAGAGAAAGAAAGAGAGAGAGAGAGAGAGAGAGAGAGAGAGAGAGAGAGAGAGAGAGAGAGAGAGAGAGAGAGACAGGCAAGTCCCCTAATAGCTTCTCATGAAGCTTGGTCTAGAGATTCTCGTTTCTGCGCCAGTCATTTTTTTCTCCATCCGTATGTCCCATCCCCCAATTCAGGATCCTAATTCAGTTCTTCTAGGTACTGGATTTGCAATCATGGACAGACACAGCTAACTTTTTCTGACCTGAAACTCCCTAACATTTGCAATAGAAGTGGGTTTATTTGACAGATATTCATAGTCTTTTTTTTTTTTTTTTTTTGCTAGCTGCCACAAGTCTTTATTACAAAATCAGTAGGAAATAGGAAGAAAAGAAAAACCAATATGCACACACATTGGAGAGTCTGAAAATGAAACTCTGACCCCCTCTCCCCTCTCCGACACTGACCTTTAAATAGATTTTGTATTGGTAGCTTCTTATCAGCATTATCAGGGCAATGGGCTAGTAACGTATTTCTTAGCTAAGTGGTGCCTCTTTGCTTCTGGACGGCGCACCTACTAAGTGCAGAGGTCAGTAATCCACCTGGCTTCCACACATGGGCTCTAATCAGCACATTTATCTTTTTCCTGTTCTTTGAGACCCAGAAATGCAAACTCTGCACTGCTTCAAAGCACCTAGAGTTGATGAATAACCAATATAGTCTAATACAACTTATGGTCCCTCCTGAGTGCTGGTAACTATGTCCATTCATTTTAGCTGTATATTAAAGTCATGATATTACTGGTTATATTATCCCCATCTGCAGATAAAGAAAGAGAGGTATAGGGAGGTCAGGTCAGGCACACAGGTGGTGTGCCAGAGCCATCTCTACCCTCCCAAACCTGGACTCTGAATGCTTGCTCTCTCCCTCATGACTGTAGAAAGTATTAAGGCAATTGAGTCAATTAATAACGCATAAAACACGCAGCACAAAGGGCAGGTGCATGGGAGACAATTGTAAAATGATTGGAAGTTACTGTTCTTCCTGAGCTAGTAATATTCCAGTGACCCAGCATTCCTATTTCTGATCCTCTGGTCTCCCAAGGATTCATCCTTTTTTGCTACGTGACTTTTTTTTTATTTTTGATGTATTTGATATTTTATGCTTTACCATTTTTTTATTTTTTATTTTTTATTTTTTTGGTGGTACTGGGGTTCCTGGAAGCCCTTCTTCCTCCGGGCTACACTCCCACACCTATTTTATATTTTTGAAACAGGGTCTCTTACGCCAGCGCGGCTGGCTTCGAACCTGCGCCATCCTCCTGTCTCCGCCTCCCAAGCGCAGGGATTACGAGCGTGCGCCACCACGCCCGGCCATGCTTTACCATTTTAAAAAAGTTTTTTATTGGTGCATTATAGTCATACATTTTAATGGGGTAGAACTGCGTCTTCCATTTAGATAATCATATAGATAATCATGTGTTGGGGTGCTATAAAAACATTCCCTTGGGGTAGAGCATGTGCTTAGCATGCACAAGGCCCTGGTTCAATCTCCAGCACCAAATACATAAATATAAATATAAAATATTAATATATTTATTTTTAATATTTATGCAATATATTTCTATTTAAGGACAAATATTTTTAAATGTTATTTATTTATTTATTTATTTATTTATTTTTGTGTGGTATTGGGGTTCCTGAAAGCTCTTCTACCTCCGGGCTACACTCCCAGACCTATTTTTCATATTTTTTATTTGGAAACAGGGTCTCTCAAGCCAGCGCGGCCGGCTTCGAACCTGCGCCATCCTCCCGTCTCCGCCTCCCAAGCGTGGGGATGACAAGCGTGCGCCACCACGCCCGGCACTTTAAATGTTATTTAAGCAGGAGCCTCCATTAGCCACGATTCTTCCTCAGGCAAGTCTTATTCCTTAACCATTGCAAAACTTCAGATCTGTAAGCTTCTTGCAGGTAAGAACTCGGTGGCTCTGTGCTTTATATACATACGGTAAGTGTTCAAAACTGTGGCCTATTCAGTGCACCTCGTGTATCCCTTCCTGTGGATGAGCTGGTCAAGCATTTTCACTGGTCACAGAAGTTAATATTATAATAGGAATAAATGGTCCAGAGGCAGATGGTGGGAATTCAAAAGAGAAAAAATTCTGAGGAGTGGGGAGCTGGGGCAGGGCTGGCACCTGCAGGGTGACATTTGCTTTGTCTAGATTTTGCCAAGAGGTGAGATCCTGGATCTAACGCAACCCCTTGCCTCCTCTCTCTCTTCACAGCATGGCTTAATCTGGTGTGAGATACCAACCTATTTCAAGATACTGCCCTTCAGATGTATTTTTTTTTCTAATTTTGCATGGGTTATCTATAGATGTGCAAATGGTTCACAGCAGGGGATGGTTTTTCAGAGAAGTACGTGGAAGACACAGAAATCTTTAGATTTTTTTTTTCCTGTTCCTTAACTTGGAAAAAAAGAGAAAACATTGAAAAGATAAATTCTAGCCGGGCGTGGTGGCGCACGCTTGTAATCCCGGTATTTGGGAGGCTGAGACCGGGAGGATCGCAGGTGTGCGGCCAGCCTCAGCTACTTAGTGAGGCCTTCTGTAACCTAATGAGACCCTGTTTAAAAAATAATAATAATGAAGAATAAAGCTGGGCTTGGTGGCGCATGCTTGTAATCCCAGCATTTGGGAGGCTGAGGCAGGAGGATTGTGGTTCGCGGACAGCCTCGGCTACTTAGTGTGGCTCTTTGAAACTCAGCGAGACCCTGTTTCAAAATAAAGAATAAAAATAGGGTTGGGGGTATAGCTTGGAGGTAGAATGACCCTGGGTTCCATCCACAGTACCACAAAAGAAGAAGAAGGAGAAGGAGAAGGAGGAGAAAAAGAAAAGAAAGAAGAAAAGAAAAGAAGAGAAAAGAAAAGTTCTTCAAAAAGGCCCACTTTGGAAAACGTTTTTCATCTTCCTGGTACACAATCAGTCTGAGGAAGAATCAGGAATATCTTGACATTAGATTATTCAGGTTTATTTTATTCTTCGGGTGCCTAAGAAGATAACAGAAGAGGAATACAAAGTTGGCTTTCAAAACAGAAGACAGAAATGTAAAACCCCACGACCAAATTTAAATGTGCATTGGAAATTATTAAAGATCAGGACTGACACTAAAAAAATAATAATAATAATAATAATCAGCTTTCTGGCATGTAAAAACCTGGGACACTTTCCCAGAAAAAGAGGACAACTGGATTAAAATGAAAAGAGATTAGAATTACAAAGTGACAAAGAGAAGGATCAACTTACAATTAGCGTTCCTGGAGATGATTTGAAAGCAAGTGGGGCAGAAATAATGGGCAGGATAGAACAAAAGGGAATTTATTTTTCAGTGAGAAAAGGAGACAATGGTCAGCTGAGTGGGTTCACTGGGGTTTTCAGAACTCTAGGAAAACAGAGTCAGACCGAGACACGACACGCCATTGTCATTTAAATAAAAATAAATAAAATAAAGGAGCATTGCTAACTACCGTGGCATAGGATACAGGTGACCTCAGAAGGCAGTATGGCCGGGCCAGGCTCCTGCTGCTTTGACATAGCAAACAAAAATAAAATAAAATAAAATAAAATAAAATAAAATAAAATAAAATAAAATAAAATAAAATGAAGCAATGTCCAGACTCTTGACAGGTTACTATTGAGGACCTATGAATTCAACCCAAGAGACTGAATTTCTTTGCCTCCAATGCAAAGAAGGGAGATTGAAAGAATGAAGTCAACATAATTATTGGAAAGAATTGTTTTTTTTTTTTTTGCGGGTGTGGAGATGGAACCCAGGGGCATTTGACCTCCGAGCTACACCCCTTGCCCTATTTTTTATTCTTTATTTTGAAACCGGGTCTCACTGAGTTGCAGAGGCCCTCGCTAAGTAGCTGAGGCTGTCCGCGAACCGCGATCCTCGGGTCTCAGCCTCCCAGACGCTGGGATGACAAGCGCGCCACCACGCCCAGCTCTATTGGAAAGAATTTAGTGGTTACAAGGGTCTAATTCCTATACCCGGGAATAGATCTTATTATGCACCTACGGGATGCAAAACTATTTTATTTTATTATGCACTTATGGGATGCACTGTACTTTCTTTTAGTATGCACCTACTACATGCACTATATTTTATACTTCAAGGAAGTTATCTCTTTTATGTCTCTTGGTGATAAGTGATGCGTGCAAGCAGGTAAAACCTAGAAGACACCATGCATGTGAGAAGACATGAGAATTTTGGAAGAAGTAGGTCCAGGATTATCCACAGGCAACTGCATTCCTCTAATCCCAGTACTTGGGAGGCTGAGGCAGGAAGGTTGCAGGTTCTTGGAAAATACGTTCTTATGCCCTGTGATGGCTTACCATTTTCTCTCTTGTGATTGGTTGGAATTGGGACTCAAGGAACCGATGTCTTTTGCCCGGTTCCAATCCTCAATTTGACTCTCTATCCCAAAGGCCGTCCGCCACCCTCCTGCTTTCTGTATTAATCACTTCTGGGGCTGAAGTTTAGTTTTAACTCCCCCGGTGACCCCTGAATCTATTGACCATTCCTATTTCTGTTCTTTATACAGAGGGCCTATATTTATTGTAACCCTTCCTGTTCTCAGGTTCTCTGCCTTTATAGTATCTAAAGTGTTTACACACATCAAAACCCCTCCAATTGTACCCATTTTCTCCCTTTCTTTCTTTCTTTCTTTCTTTCTTTCTTTCTTTCTTTCTTTCTTTCTTTCTTTCTTTCTTTTCCAGTACTGGGAATGGAACCCAGGGGCATTCTACCTCCAAGCTACTCGCCAGGTCCTATTTTTTAGTCTATTTATTTATTTATTTATTTTTGGTGGTACTGGAAGCCCTTCTACCTCCGGGCTACACTCCCAGACCTATTTTATATTTTTTTTATTTGGAAACAGGGTCTCTTAAGCCAGCAAGGCTGGCTTCGAACCTGCACGATCCTCCCGTCTCCTCCTCCCGAGCGCGGGGAATTACAAGCATGCGCCACCACGCCCGGCTATATTGTATTTTTTATAATGTATTTATTAAAAATATAATGTTAAATTAAAGACAAAGAAATTCCTAGTTTGTCTGAAAATTAATAGTATGATATTTATGTTCCCCCCCCCCGCCCTGAAAGCTATAACTTAGTCTACCAAGGGCAAGCCAAGAAAAGCACTTTTAAAAATAAAGCATGTATATTTAAAAAGTCACAACCAGATAATGGAAATTTTTTTTTCCATTTAAAAATTGTTAATCTGTATTGAAGGAGGACTGCCAAGAAAGAACTGGGAATCTTTCATGAATTTATAGGCACTGTTTGCCAACCTGATCCAATTTTTCTCTTGTTGAAACTGCTTCATTAATTTAATGTGCAAGAAATAAATATTTGATGTGCAATTAGTTGGAGATTATTATGACCATAATGGAACCTTTCCAAATAAACAGCTGCTCCAGCACTTTAGAATGCATGAAAAGCAAGGCACGAAACGGAAAATAAAATGAAACGCCAGCTCTGCAGAGGAAAAGTGTTAAAATATTCAATTAGTGCGTAAGATGGCTGCTCGTCTAGAAGTTTGGTGGTGGTTTATCAAAGCATAACAGCATAAAAGCCGCTAAACTTTGGCCAAATACTCAGCCACCTGAATTTTCGTGGAAACATTTGCCCAGAGATGAAATCTAATATTTTTACACTAGCTGGGTGCAGTGGCACAAGCCTGTCATCTCAGTATCTGGGAGGCAGAAACAGGAGGATCGCAGGTTCACGGACAGCCTCAGCACAACTTAGCAAAGAGACCCTCAACAACTTAGCAAGACCCTGTTTCAAAATTAAAAAAAACAAAAAAAACAAAATAGGGCTCGAGGGGCAAAGTTCAGAGGTAGAATGCCCCTGCGTTCAATGCCCAGTATCAAGTATTTCTAATATATATATGGAAATAGACCCATTCTACCAATTCCTTCACATTAATTATATTTCTGAGTGTGTATCAATATGTTTGCAGAATCCCGATCTTTCTATGTTTGTGTTTTGTATATGCTATAACTATCCATTTATGTAGCCAGGTATGAATTGTAGGGGCTTCGCTTTGAGAGAAAACGGTGTCTCTTGTTAAAGTTCCATGTGAACCAGGCTGAGTTTGTATGAGTCTTAGAGATTCCATTGCATAAACATGCCACGGAGGAACCCAGGCCACCAATCCACTTAAAATCCTGTGCATTTTATAAAACTTTGTAGTTTTATAAAATTTATTAAATGTTCCATTTTTATAAATTTTACAAAATTTTCTAATATTATAAATTTTATAAAATTTACTAATTTTATACATTTTATAAATTTTCTAGTTTTATGAATTTTATAAATTTCTAGTTTTATAAATTTTATAGATTTCTAGTTTTATAAATTTTATAAAATTTTCTAATTTTCTAATCTTATATTTATAAATTTTTCTAATTTTATCCTCTGTATTCCCTAGTTTGGGCATATTAGAGGAAACATATGTACCTTCTCCTTCTGTGCTTGCTGATCTCACTTAACATAATGTTCTCCGGGGCTTTCCATCTTCTTGCAAATGATATAATTTTGTTCTTCTTCATGGCTGAATAGAATTCCATCGTGTGTATTTCCCAAAGTTTTGCTATCCATTCATCTGTTGATGGAGGGGAAAAGTTTGAATGGAAAGATAGGAGAGGAGGAAGGCTGATCTTGATTAATGAGGGTCTACACCCGAATATGTGTAAAATTATGAGTATGACACGGTTACCCTGGACAACCATTGGTGGGAGGGGGGAAGAGAAAATGGGGGTGGGGGAGAGGGCACCAAATATAGTTTAAATGTGTACCACTTATGTTCAATAAAAATTTTGTTTAAAATTTTTTCTAATTTTATAACTATTATAAAGATTAAAATTTTGGTTTCAAGAGAGACCATAATAAGTATTGGGGCTTGTTTTCTTCTTCCCCTACTGCCCTGGAAACACTTGAGGATAGAAATTATACAGAATAGCTCAGTATCTCCAAATGCTGGCAAAGTTCCTGACCCAGAGTAGCCCAGTAAGTCCCTATTGAAAGGATGCCTGGAGCTATTTGCAATATAGGCGGGGAAGAGAGGAACATCAAATAGTGAATATTAGGAGCTTCACAGAAAATTATGTCCAGCCGGGCGTGGGTGCGCGCGCTTGTCATCCCAGCATTCAGGAGGCTGAGACAGGAGGATCGCGGTTCGCAAACAGCCTCAGCTCCTTAGTGAGGCCCTCTGCAACTCAGTGAGACCCTGTTTCAAAATAAATAATAAAAAAATAGGGCAGGGGTGTTGCTCAGAGGTTGAATGCTGCTGGGTTCCATCCCCCAGACCCACAAAAAGAAAAAAAAAGAAAATTGTTTTCTATTGAGATCCCAGCAAAAATGTGGAATTCTTTGGCCAGACTCCTTCATTTGGGTCCGAGAGCCAAAGCGCAAGAGAGTTCTCAAGACTGATCGACATCTTCCTCACTCGAGCCAGGCCTGGTGATGCACGCCTGTGAGCTCAGTACTTGAAGCAGGAGGATGAGGGTTCCGGGACAGCCTCAGCAACTTACAAGACCCTCAGCAACCGACTGAGACCTTGTTTCAGAATTTAAAAAAGAATAAATAAATAAACAAACCGGTGTGGTGCTTTAAAAGCCTGTCATCTCAGTATTTGGGAGGCTGAGACAAGAGGATCGCAGGTTGGAAACCAGCCTCCGCAACTTAATGAGGTCTTGCTTCTAAACAAAAAATAAAACAAGGGCTCGGGGTGTAGTTCAGAGGTAGAATGCTCCTGGGTTAGATCCCTAGCACCCCTCACACACACACACACACACACACACACACACACACACACACACGTAAAATTAAAAAAATAAAAAGGCCCGGTGGTGTAATTCAGAGGTAGAATGCCCCTGCATTTAATCTCTACTACCACATACTACACACACACACACACACACACACACACACACACACATCTTGCTTGTCATTATGATTCAGATTTGAATATCAAAATAGTTAGTGTACAAGAACCTATATGCTGGGTACAGATTCCTGGAAAACAGGCCTGAGGCCAACATATGATTTACTACAAACTCCATTCCATTGGCTATTTCAATTCTTTTACTAATTACAATTGTGTTTTGTTTTGTTTTTTGCGGTCCTGGAGATGGAACCCAGAGGCTTTCCACCTTGAGGCTATACTCTCAGAACTATTTTCTATTTTATTTGGAAATAGGGTCTCACTAAGTTGCCGAGAGCCTCACTAAGTAGCTGAGGCTGGCTTCGAAACTGCGCGATCCTCCTGTCTCCGCCTCCCAAGCGTGGGGATTACAAGCGTGCGCCACCACGCCTGGCCCGAGGCTTGCTTCAAACCTGCGATCCTCCTGTCTCCGCCTCCCAAGCGCTGGGATTACAAGCGTGCGCCACCACACCTGGCTTAGTAGTTACAATTCGCCTTTTCTTTTTATTCTAAAAAAAAAAAATTCCATTGTTCTAAAGAAGTTCACATATTCTGAATTTCCCAATATCCCCTACCCCATGCTTCTGTGACACACACACACACACACACACACACACACACACACACACACACTGAATAAACCAATTTAAGACTAGGAGCATCCCCTTCACAGCACTGTATCCCCCATTAGGACAGGAACAAGTAATGGACGCTGGTCAATAATATTGTTAATGCGCACAGGCAGGGTGACTTGGTCTAGAGTTTGGAAGCCAGCCTCAGCAACTTAGTGAGGATCCCAGCAACCAGCCTTCTGATGCGTTCCGAATAAACATATAATCCAAGAAGGCAGAGGGCAGGCTCACCTTCCTCCCTAATGTGGCTCCCAACTTAATAGGGTTTTCCCATGTGCTGCAAATGTGCGGCGCCATGTTTTGGGGAACTCGGAAGCCACACAGAGAGGTTGTACATCTGTACCCCGGCCAGCAGCCCTGGTAGGTGGCTGGTTCCTGGGTGATTGCCAGAGTGATTCGGACGTCCAGTGGTTCATCTCCAGCTGTTGCAGGGAACCCAGACCTGCCGTGCCCACCAACATCTGCCCAAACTACAAATCTGTGAAGGCAAAATAAATTGCTGCTGACTGTATCCACTGAGTGGAAGTATTATGGGATGTGTTATGGAGTAAAATGTCACCCAAAATGCATTCGTCCCAGAGACTGAAGCCCTTTACTCAACAGATGCATATTTTCGTTCTGAATGCACAAAAGCAATCCGAATCTGGCATTCCTCATGGCCCACAAACCACACGTCCTGTGGTAAGGAAAGGAGATTTAGTTAAAAATATCTCAGTGGAAAAGCAGAATCTAAAGCCATTGCTGCTGCCCAGGAGTGGGCATTATCTTGGAAGAAAATGGGACACGGACATAAATTAGAAGTATAAAGTAGTGCTACGTGGCTGTAAGACTTTGCAAGTTATTTATTCTACATGGGCTCGTTGGGTGGTACTGTGGGCTGGGAACTTTGTTCTTAGCACCATGAGTGTGGTAGGGATAAAAGCAAAGACCCTACAGTCAGAGAGCTTATATCCCAATGGGTGTTGATAACCAGTAGGCACACCGACACATGAAACCACTTCAGAACCCAGAAGGCGCAGCAGCCATGGTGGCACACACCTGTCATCCCAGTCCTTGGGAGGCTGAGATGGGAGGTTCAAGGCCAGCCTCCACAACTTAGTGAGATTCTCAGCAACGTTGGGAGATTCTGTTTTAAAATAATA
>NW_027664354.1:0-2000 GCF_963383645.1 Muscardinus avellanarius
GGAAGATCCCTTTTCACAGATTCTCAGACTCTCAGTGAGGAAAGACCTTGGGACTCTAGTCCCAGCTCCTCATTCTATAAAGCAGGACACTGGGGTTCTTTTTTTTTATTTTGTTGGTGGTACTGGGGTTCCTGGAAGCCCTTCTACCTCTGGGCTACACTCCCAGACCTATTTTATATTTTTTATTTATTTGGAAACAGGGTCTCTTAAGCCAGCGAGGCTGACTACGAACCTGTGCGATCCTCCTGTCTCCGCCTTCCAAGCGCAGGATTACAAGCTTGCGCCACCACGCCCGGCTGATACTGGGGTTCTGAACAATGAGGTGACTTGTCTAAACCTGGCTGGTCCTTACCCAAGCCAGGACGATACCCCAGGTTCTCCCCACTCCTCCCTCCATGGCAGTACTATTTCCAAGCTACCAGCACAAATCCCTGGCTGGAGAAAAAAATGTCCCAGAAACTATAAGAATTTATTATTTGTTATAATAATAACAACAAATTGGTGATTATAGATGGTAATAAGGTACCCGATTAATACTAATAATTACTACCATACATTACACACTTAAAGAGAGATACAAAACTCCCATGACAGAGAGACATGCAGTTTGGTATCATAATGGAGATCGTGGCAGAAGGAGCCTGGGTGACTGAGTTCAAATCTGGGCTTTGCTACTCGCTAGGTATGCAATGAACTCTCTAGCCGCCTGTGCCTCGGTATCCCCATTATTTAAACAGGAATAGTTAAGAGTATTTCCTGGGGTTGGTTGAGACTTTTTTTTTTCCCTGCGGGTCTGAGGATGGAACCCAGGGGCATTTGACCTCCGAGCTACAGCCCCCTGCCCTATTTTTTATTCTTTATTTTAAAACCAGGTCTCACTGAGTTGCAGAGAACCTCACTGAGTAGCTGAGGCTGTCCGCGAACTACAATCCTCCGGTCTCAGCCTCTCAAATGCTGGGATTACAAGCGTGCACCACCATGCCCGGCTAAAGACTTTTAAGTTAGTATATACAAAATATCTAGTACAGTAAGTGCTGAACGTGTGTTAACTGACATTACTATTGTTTTTATCACGAGGAGAGACTGGTCACAGCTTGGCAAAGAAGTTGGAAGATGTGACATTTGAAATGGACCCCAAGGGACAAGGAGTAGCAGCCGTGTGTTTTGAGGGTATACAGTGTCGTGACTGGTTCCAGGAATTGGGTAAGCAACTCTCCTGGAAGGGGAGGCAGCCACAGTGAGGAGGAAGGTGAGCCAGCCCTGGAAGGGGCCTAAGAGAGTCGGCCAACAGCAGCCAGGGTTAGAGGTGAGGGTTAAGGCTAGGAAGACAGATGGGCTGTCAGAAAGGCCTGGACATGCCGAGAGGCAGTGAGGACTCCTGTGAACAGAGACATATACTTAAGAATATCCTTAGAGCCGGGTGGGGTGGCACACACTTATAAGCACAGTACTTGGGAAGCTGAGACAGGAGGATCATAGGTTCAAGGCCAGCCTCAGTAACTTTGCAAAGTTTCTCAGTAATTTAGTGAGACTCTATTTTTTAAAAAATTTTTAAATAGGGCTGGGGGTATAGTGTAGAGGTAGAATGCCTCTGGGTTCAACCTATAGTACCAAGGGGTGGGGGAAAAATCCCTTTAGGAAGAACACTCCCTACATTCAAGCCATGTGCATGGGGCCCAGGGATATATACTCAATGTGGCTTATCCCAACACTATCCATCTTCAGACCAGTATAATTCTGCTGGAATTCTGTGGAATAGAGGCCACTGATTTTTATTTTCTCTCCTTCCCACTTCAGAAAAGGAAGGATTCAATTTGTTTTCAGGGGAAGGAGAAAAGAAATCCCTGTTTTCTAAATTTTTACTGTGTAGCAGGCTTTGTTAAGCATGGTAACAATAAGACTTTTATTTGATTATAATCGTAACACTAGCAGTCACTATTTCCATGGCCATGACTATTTTCTAAACTGTGCTAAATGTTCTACTTAAAACATCATACGTG
>NW_027664353.1:0-47483 GCF_963383645.1 Muscardinus avellanarius
TGTAGGCCCGCTTTAAGGCTGTTTTCAGAGACAATCCAAAATCCAAGGGACGGGGGACTTCCGGGAAGATGGCGACCGAGAAAAGCGGGGCTTAAGAGTCCCGCTAACAACCAATCTCCATTACCACAAAAAGAGCGCCTTTCATAGCCAGAAAACACCATCACCAGAAAAACAAAAAAAACCACCAGGCTCCAGAGAGAAAGCGGACTGAGAACAGAGCTCAGGGCCACAGAGGAGACACACGCGCCCGAGGACGCGGCAGCAGCGCCATACTGCCGGCGGCAGCGGCGAACTCAGTGGACGGCTACAGCAAGCCAGGAGAGCCGCTGCGGAACAGCCAGGCGGGATCTTTCGGCGCAGACAGCATTTAAAGCTCCCAGTGGCTGAGCTCAGCACACGCTACAGGGATTCAGAGTGGAAATCAAAACCAGAGAAGAAAAATTACGCCAGCCTCATGGCCGAGGGCGTGGCAGAGGCGCCATATTGCCACCGGCGGCGGCAGCAGCAGTGAATTCACTGAGTCCGGTACAGCTACATCTGCGTACTCAAGAACAGTGAGTCAAATTGTGGGCCACAGAGGAGAAATCGCAGTATTGGGCCTCCTGGGACTTGACCCAGTGAGGGAGTGGTGGTGGCAGAGATATCACACCATAGGAGAACGTGCAACCTGGCACCCCCCATAGTTTAAAGCAGCCTCTATGGACTCCCTGGGTCGGAGACTCTGTGATACAACCCAGTAAAGGAGTAGTGGGGTCTGAGATACTACAGACTCGAGATCCAGAGCACCTTAAGTGAAGCCATAGTGACCCAAGGGAAGAACCCAGAGAAGGCACAAACCTCCGAAATCATGGGAAAGAGGAATAACACTGGAGTAATGAATGTGCACAACCCCACAACATCAGAACCTGATAAAATAGAAAATCAGAGATTTCTAGAAGATCAAATCAGGAAAATAACTGTAGAAATAATAGAGGTGCTTCGAAAAGAACTCAGAGAGAGCCAAAAAGAGATAAAGGATGCAATTAATGAAGTAAAGGCCTCAATTCAAAGCACAAACAACCGATTAGACCACATGGGGAACAGAATCTCGCTCTTAGAAGATGAGCA
The DNA here is from genome assembly GCF_963383645.1 of Muscardinus avellanarius. Classification (NCBI taxonomy): domain Eukaryota; kingdom Metazoa; phylum Chordata; class Mammalia; order Rodentia; family Gliridae; genus Muscardinus; species Muscardinus avellanarius. The sequence continues at coordinate 1,108 of NW_027664353.1, forward strand.
ATCCAAAAATGAATGCATAGTTTCTAATCTAGAAAAAGATATCCAACAGCAGGAATCTGACATTGAAGAAATATGGGCCCATCTTAAGAGAGCTAACCTAAGAATAATTGGAATAGAGGAGGGAAAAGAAAGTGATACCAAAGGGATCAACAATCTCTTCAAGGAAGTAATAGCAGAAAATTTTCCAAATATAGAGCAAGAGGTTGATACACAGATCCAGGAAACTTATAGAACTCCCTTTAGACAGGATCCGAGAAGAGGATCCCCACGCCATATAATTGTCAAAATGACCAATGTGGAAGCCAAGCAGAGAATCTTAAAGGCAACAAAAACAAAGGGCCAACTGTCATTCAGAGGCAAACCAATTAGAATCACTCCAGACTTCCCAAACCAAGTCATGAGAGCCAGAAGGGCTTGGAGTAACATATTCCAAACTCTGAAAGAAAACAACTTCCAGCCAAAAATTTCCTACCCAGCAAAACTTTCTATCAAATTAGATGGAGAAATAAGAAGCTTCCATGACAAACAGAAACTGAAGGAATTTATGTCTTCAAAACCAGCACTAGAGAAAATACTCAAAGAGATTAACTACAAAGAAGAAATAGGTAACACTCACCAGAACCAGAGAAACAAGAGTTTCCATCCAACAGACAACTAAGATTGGTTATCTGTGGAGATTCATTATTTATGTTAGTCTTTTACCTATCTCTAAGTTGTATTGTTTGCCTTTATTGTTGTTAATTTTTAGGATTTCTAGTTGGAATATTAATATACCTTCAGATATAGCATTTGGAAATATTTTATCCCATTCTATTAGTAACTTTTAACTCTGTTTACATTGTCTTTGGATATACAATATTTTCTTTTATTTTTTAGGGAGTTTGTATATTCTTCTGTTGCCTGTGCCATTGAAATCATATCCAAGAAATCACTGCCAATTTCAGTGTTGTGAGGTTTTATGACCCAGATTTTCTCCTAAAAGTTTATAGTCTTAAGATTTATATTTAGGTCTTTTATCTATTTTGAGTTAATACTTGTATATGGGATTAGGTAAAGGTCCAATTTTATTATTTTCCATGTAATTATTATTTTTCAACAATATTTAGTTAAAAGATTATTATTTCCACCACCAAATGTTCGTGGAAACCTTGTCAAAAATAACTTGACAATATAGGGAAGAATTTAGCTCTAGGCTTGTATTTAACTCCAATGGTTTATATATCTGTCTTTAGAACAGTACTACACTGTTTCAATTATTGTAGCTTTATATGGTTTGAAATCAGAAAATATATATCTGCTAGCTTTGTTCTTTTTCAAGATCGTTTTGGGTATCTAGAATTCATATTCCATATTAGGATAGATTTTTTTCTGAAAAATAAATATATAAATATATGATAGTTTCACCTAAAAAAACAGAAAAAAATATGCTCTAGTAAGAAAGAAAGCAAAAAGAAATATTGAAATGCTATCTTTAAATCATCAAACACTTGGTATCAGACAAATGAAACTGTTATGTGAGATTATCATTTTTAATTTTGGATAAATTGCTATAATACTAGATGTCAATCACTAAGCCAAGCATGGGAAGGAGGGATGGGGAGAGAATGGGGTGGGGATCGGGTGGGGGCTGACTGGGCGATGTGTGCATGTATGTCTACAAAAGTTTGTATCCCACTATGATGTATGAATACAGTGCACCAATAAAATAAAATTAAAAAAAAAAATCCAAGGGACCAAGAAACCCTTTGGCCTCCGCAGGGACTGTGGGCAGCTAGATGTCCCCAGCCCCCACCACCACTAATCTCTCTCACCCTAACTGGCCTTCTTGGAACATAAAGGCTTTGATTCGGATGACAAAAAAAAAAAAAAGCCCTGTGTTCTCGTTTCAACCGGGGAATGAAAGTCCCCATAAAACAGCTTCTTATCAGCAGCACCAACTCTCCACACCTCCAGCCTCTTTAATTCACTCCGCTGGCGAGTTTCTCCGACAATTCCTGCCTTTGACGAGCCTGCCTGCGGCTGCAGCGGTCAGCCTGTCCTTCACATCCTGTCTGTGGGAGACACAGAGCCAGGCCCCCCTCGGGGACAGGGCAGGGCACGGGAGGCCGTGGTGGGCAAGCTGTGGCCAAGAGGGAGCCGGCCTGCTGCCAAGGAAACAGACTGGGATCCGGACTTCATTTCCCGAGACAGACTCTGGCCGGCGGGTGTCTGAGAAGATAGAGTCACTTGAATCTCCTGCCCGGGTGTACCCAGGAGTGGAAGTGGCTTTCAACCTCTCCAGTGAATGGACCCGCCTGGAGCTTGCTGGCCATTGGTGTTGGACGTGGCCTGGGAGGGGATGGAGGACGCGCCCTGTGTGAGCAGCTTCCAGGAACACGGCGCTCTGCCCCGGCCAGCTGCCCTCCCCTCCCTAGGGCCCGGGCCACCTCCCAGGGCCTGCCTCTGAGAGCTGTGGGGAGCGGGTGCAAGCAGCAACCGCCGGGCCGGACCACGTGTCAGATGACACGGCAGCCTGTGTGTTCCTTGGTGAGAGCTTTGGTCCTTAGTGGGTGCCATGCCCTTTGGTCTCTTGTTCTTGGACTCCGCTGTTGGCCATCATCCAAGGGCCATCGTGCCCCGCGTGGGAGAGTCCCAAGTTTGTGATGGGGCTCCCGGCAAGGCAGGCTCAGAAAAGCTAGACAGCTGGCAGCCACATCCCCAAAGGGATATCAGCTGATGGTATAGCCCTTCTCAGGAGGGCTTGCTGCTCTGCCACAGGAACGGAATCCCTGCGTGCGGCCCATTTCCCATCATGCACCTTGGGTAGGGGGCTTGCCATGGACCCCGGACCTCTCTCCGCAGGCACTGATGATGTATGGACCAAAGTCTTCCTTCCTGGACCCAAACTCAGCTCTTCCTTGGCCCTCCCCACTGCATTGTCGAGCTGGGAACAGTGAGGCGGGGCAGAGGACTTAGGAACAGGAGGAGTTAAAAGAAACCATTTTCTATAAAGAACAGAAACAAGGAAGGTTAGTAGATACAGGGGTGATGGTGCGAGTTAAGGCAAAACTTCGCCTCCTCGGGAGGCTCTGATTCTGAGGACAACCAGCGAGGGTCCCAAGAGTGGTACAAGGGAAGGCAGACAAGGCGCCAGGATTTTAGAAGACCCCCCCAACCTGCAAGGTAGGGATTCCAATTGAGGACTGAGACTGGTCCAAGAGTGCTGGGCCCCTAAGACCCAATTCTGACCAATCACAAAAGAGGGGATGGGGAACCACCCAACGGGATAAAAGCCCACCTTCTGAGAAGGTGGTACCTCTCTTTCAGATTGTGTGTGGGGGGGGAGTGTCTTCTGTCTTCTCTTGGCTTAAAATAAATATTGATACCACGATGCCCATTCTTCTATAGCCTTCTATTATTTATTTATTTATTTGCTTATTTTTGGCGGTACTGGGAATGGAACCCAGGGGCATTCTACCTTCAAGCTGCACCCCTGGCCCTCTTTATTTTTATTCTTTTTTTTTTTTTTTTTTTTGGTGGTACCGGGGTTCCTGGAAACCTGGTGGTAACCGGGCTACATTCCCAGACCTATTTTTATATTTTTATTTGGAAACAAGGTCTCTTAAGCCAGCGCGGTTGGCTTCGAACCTGCACGATCCTCCTGTCTCCGCCTCCCAAGCACAGGGATTACAAGCGTGCGCCACCACGCCCGGCATTATTCTTTATTTTTAAACAGGGTGTCACTGAGTTGCAAAGGGCCTCACTAAGTAGCTGAGGCTGTCCTCCAACCGCAATCCTCCTGTCTCAGCCTCCCGAATGCTGGGCGAGACTCAGCACAGCCGGTGCTCTCCAGGCCAGCCCCACCCTGACAACTGATTACCCAGGTCCCTGGTGCTGGCCTGAACATCTCTACCACCTCCAGCAGCCCCAGGCCCCGGGCCAATGAGAAGCCGCGTGAGTGTTCCCTTGGAAACGGGGCCAGGGGCGGAGACCAGCAGGCAAGCCAGGAACCACTGGGCGCCGCCTTACCTGCACCTCGCCTCCTCGCCCCTCCCCTCTTCTAGATTAATATTGACGCCGCCCAAGCAACATTAGCCACGTTTTTTAATTGTTTCCAAATATGCACCCTAATTGTTCTGCAGTCCTAGATAGGAAGCGCTGGCAGGAGGGGAGAGCATGTTTCGGGAACACGAAGAATGAGCGATTACCCTTCCTGAGCAGCTGCCTCCGCCCGGCCCCTGCCTTCTCGCCGGGTATTTTGTCTCTTCTTGTAGCTGTTGCTAATAACTACATCAGGCCAGAGAGTGGAGCGGGGAGCTGACATCTTCCATAAAACAACCGTGGAGATCGGGCCCTGGGGACGCCTGGCTGACGGGTGGAGAGAAATGGAACATGGCGTGTGAGCCGGTGGTGAGTCGGGCCTGCTGCGCGTGGAGCACACGTGTGTGCCAGGAGCCCAGGAGGGCCAAGGCAGATGGCATGGGAGGGCACAACGGCGGGCACGGCGGGAGCAGAGCAGGGAAACGGGGGGTGGGGGGGGCGACAGGTGCCTGCCCCAGCCCCTCCATCCAGCTCTCACACACACACTCACACACAAACTCACACGCGCGCACACCCCTCTCCTAAGCTCACTTCCACTCCGACATCATAAATAAACACCCCACTCAGGTCACACACGGAACAGTGAGGCTCAGTCGAGGGGGAGGTAAGGCCCCTGTGAGATTCCGATAAAAGCTATAGATTCTGTACCCCGAAAAATCTGCACACATGCGGCACAGGCCTGTATCTCAGTGTTTGGGAGGCTGAGCCAGGAGGGCCCTCCGCAACTCAGTGAGACCCTGTTTCAGAAGAAAGAATAAAAATGGGGCTGGGGAGTAACTTGAAGATAGAATGCCCCTGGGCTCCATCCCCAGTACTACCAAAAAAAGAAAAAAGAAAAAAGAAAGAAAGAAAAGAAAATGTGCTTCTTAGTAGATACATCTGATTAAACTAACACATATTACAAGTCTTTCATATCTTGAAAGGAAACAGTTCAAATAATGACATGTATAAATATGTGAAGTTATTAATACCAATCTCAATCATATGTATGGGGAGAGGGAGGGAGCGGGTGGAGTCCAGAGGGAAACGCGCCTCGTACTGTGTGCATATGAGCTTGGGTCATTCTGAACCTCGCCATGATATATGACTACAATGCCCCAGCAAAAGTATATTTAAACCGGGCGTGGTGGCGCACGCTTGTCATCCCAGCAGTTGGGAGGCTGAGACCGGAGGATCACGGTTCGTGGACGGCCTCAGCTACTTAGTGAGGCCCTCTGCAACTCAGTGAGACCCGGTTTCAAAAAATGAAAAGTCTAAAAATAGAGCTGTGGGTGTAGCTCAGAAGTACAATGCCCCTGGGTTCCATTCCCGGTACCACACACACAAAAAGTATATTTAAAAAATTAAGCTAGGCGTAGTGGGACCCTGGGTCCCATCCCCGGCACTGCAAAACAAACATACAAACTAACTAACTAACTATTTGCAGACCCATGCTCAGCACCTGGCAGCTGTGTGGCCTGGAGCCAATCTCCGAACTTCTCCGATGCTCCATTCTCCTCTAGGGCGAGGTGAATAAACAGAACCTGCTTCATGGCGGTAGAGAACGAGGCTCCTTGAGCGCAGCGTCCATTCTGGGGCCCGGGACGTGGGCAGCGCTCCAGAGGGCCGGGCGTCCTCAGGAGAAGCAGCTCAATAGCCCCGTCCAGGCGCGTCCGAGTTTAATAAAACCCACCGTGCGCAAGGACTTGGGCGCGGCCAGAAAATTGCTATGCCTGCTCCCGCGGTCGCTCGGAATTGGCCTGACCAGTTCTGACCCTCGGGTTGCAGCGGGGAGGCAGCCCCGGGCGGCCACCCCCAGATGGAGCGGAGGGCCGAGAGACGGCGAGCATATTAGAGAACATTACCCTTGTCTTCCTTTTTTTAAAAAAAAATAATAAATTACTCACAGGGGTTGGTGCATGGATGATTATTAGTGGCTTGAACAGACCCGCCACGGAACTCCAGCCCAGTGCCGCAGACCGCGAGGCTAGTTAGAGAAAGCGAAATAAACAGGCCAAAGCCCGAGGTGAGCCGGGGCGATCAAGGCTGGCTTCCTGGAGGAGGCGGCTCCTCAGGTGAGCTCTGAGCAGGAAGGCTTTAGCCAGAGAGAGAGGAAAGTGCAGCAGTTCTGAATCAATCTTTCTTTCTTTTTCTTTCTTTTCTTTTCTTTTCTTTTTTTTTTCTTTTTTCTTTTTTTCTTTTTTTTTTTTTTTTTTTTGCAGTTCTGGGGATGGAACCCAGGGGCATTTGACCTCCGGGCTACACCCCCTCCCCTATTTTCTATTTTCTATTCTTTATTTTGAAACCAGGTCTCACTGAGTTGCAGAGGGCCTCACTAAGTAGCTGAGGCTGTCCTCGAACCTGTTATCCTTCTGTCTCAGCCTCCCGATTGCTGGGATTACAAGTGTGTGCCACCACGCCCGGCTTGAAGTTTTCTTCTCTTTTCTTTTCTTTTTCTTTCTTTTTATCTTTTCTCTCTTTCTTTCTTTCTTTCTTTCTTTCTTTCTTTCCTTCTTTCTTTCTTTCTTTCTTTTTTGTGTGTGTACTGAACCCAGGGACATTCTACCTCTGGGCTCCACTCCAGCCTTTTTTATTTTTCTAAATTTTTCTAAATTTTTGAAACAGGATCTCACTAAGTTACCGAGAGTCTAAGTTGATGAGGCTAGCCTCAAACCTGCGATCCTCTGCACTCAGCCTCCCGAGTACTAGGATTAGAGGTGTGCACTACTGTGCCTGGCTGATTCTGGCTTTTTCTTGGCAGTGGAGCAGATGGATTTAGTTTAATCTGTCTTGTTTGACTCTGTGGCAAGCTGGCCAGGGCTGCAATTCAGCGAGCCCCTCAGTGACTTAGTGAGATCTTGTTTCAGAATTAAAAGGACTGGGGTGAGCCGGGCGTGGTGGCGCACGCTTGTCATCCCCGCGCTTGGGAGGCAGAGACAGGAGGATCGCGCAGGTTCGAAGCCAGCCCTGTTTCCAAATAAAAATGTAAAAATAGGTCTGGGAGTGTAGCCCGGAGATAGAAGGGCTTCCAGGAACCCCAGTACCACAAAAAAAAAAGGACTGGGGTGTAGCTGGGAGGTAGAATGCCTCTGGGTTCGGGCCCCAGTACCCCTCCCCCCAAAAAAAAAGTCACCAGGCTCTGCCACAGCGGCCTGCCTTACCAGGTCTCCCAGAGAAAGAGAAAATGACCAATTTATAACTACAATTTTGGAAATGTCTCATGATTCAGTCCTAGCAACAGCCCAGAGCTCCCCTGGGTGAGCCCCGGGCCCCCGCTGGCAGAGGCAGGGCCGGGGAAGAGGCATCAGTCTGTTAGGAGGCGGGGGCTTTGCACAAGCCCGTGCTCCCTCGTGACAATCTCCAGGGAGGGACTATCATTGCCACTTCGCAGACAAGAGTCACAAGAAGCTATTCAGAGAAGATAGGTGACCTGCCCACCGTCACACAGAACAGGGAGACAGAGCCAGGCAGCACTGAAGCCCAGCGGTGCCACCCTGAACGTCCAGGTCCAGGCATGGGAGGGAGAAGAGGGAGAGGAGAGAGAGAGACAGGCAAGAGCCTGGAAGGAGGAGACTATTTGCCCCTTGGGTCAGGCGGCCGAAAGCAAGGCTCCACCTCCTGAGCTGCAGACATGTTGAAAACTGTGTGTGCCAGGCAGCTTTGCATTGCCGTGACAATATACCTGAGATCAGCAACTTAAAAAGAAGCAAAGGTTTAGGTGCATTAGGGTTCACGGTTTCCGAGGTTTCAGGGCACGGTGGAGCTCCACTGTTTGGGGTCTGTGGCGGGGTAGAGCATTATGGCGGGGAACACGTGGTGGATCAGAGAGGCCCATCTCCTGGCAGCCAGGGCAGAGAGAGAGAGGGGAAGGAGCCAGGGGCCCAGAGTCCCTCCAGGGGTGCAGCCGCAATGACTTAACTTCCTCCCGCTAGGCCCCGCCTCCCTCCTAGAAGCTCGGGCACCTCCTGATAGCACACAGGCTGGGGCCCCCACCTTGGACTCATGGGCCTTTAGGAGATATCTGGGACCCAAATCCTAACACTGGGTTCAAGTTAGATACTGCCGACTCGGCGAGATTCTGCCGATTGACACTCAGACCCTGTGACCCACCAACAGCCCATACATAAGCTGCCCAAGAGAGTCAGCCCATCAGACTCTGGAAGCAGGAAGGGCCACGGCTGTTTCCCCGGGACAGATAACAGTGCCAAGAAGACAGTTTGGAGCTGGAAGGTATCAGGAGAGTGATAACACAGCCCCGGCAGTGTAGACAGACAGCCCGGGCTTTAATCCTGCTTTCACCTTCCCCTGCCTGTGTGACCTTGGGCAACTTACTTAGCCACTCTGTGCCTCCGATACCCCGCCTGTAAAATGAGGGTGCTAGCTAGCACCTGACTGCTAGCATCCTATGGCTGAAAAGAAATAACGGATGCAAAACGCTTGGAACAAGTCCTGGCGCGTGGCAGCGCTTAATAAGCATCGGCTGTGGCCATCACATGGGAGTGTCTATTTATAATCTCCAGCGCTGACCTCAGCACCACGGTCACAGCATCCTCATGAGCCAGAGGACCCTGGCCCTGCCCCGTCCCGCGGCAGATGGGGCCCTGAGGGCTCTCGACTTGGAGATACAGCCCACCCACCCCAGGACGAGCCCTTGGGCCCTGGCCCAGCCTCCTTCCACGCGGGTGGGCCCCGTGGTCCGCAGCATTCTGGGAGAGGGGAGCAGCCCCCTCCTAGGAGGGCAGCGGAGAATAGGGGGCCCTGCCCGCCAGCTCAGGAGCCGATTGCGCTTTTGTTTGGCGCTGAGACAAAGCGGCGGCTAATGACACGCTGGTTGATTTCCAGAAACATCTGCGTGGAAGAGGGGCAGTTCATCAGGAAGAGGTGCCGCACAGACACCTGCCAGCTGTTGCTGGCTCCGCCCCCAGCCCTGGCCTGCCGGAGTTTGGGGGAGCTTCCAGGACGTCTCTGCTTGGGAAGACGAGCCCCGGCTGGGGCTGCTTGTCCTGGACCCTGCTGCCCTCTCAACCTTGCTTCCTTTCTCTGTAAACCTGGACCGCAGGACACACCCTGCAGGGCCAGCTGGGTTCACGAACAGTCAGTTAACAAACACTCAGCGCCATTCCGGACAAGGTGCTGGATATGAACACACAGGAAGGAATGAACCACAGCCCACATCTCAGAGCACTCTGCGGGCCTGCGTGAGAGCCCGGGGAGCGAAGAAGAGGGGCTCCTCCCGGGGCTGGCTGGGGTGAGGGGGGTCTGCGAAGGCTTCCAGGAAGAGGTGACATTTGATTCCTCCCTGAAGAGAAGTAGGAGTGGGCCAGGAGATGAAGGGCCTTCCCGTAGCAGAGAGATCTGGGATATGTGGGACATTAGAAGGGCCTCTTTTGAGCCGGGCGTGGTGGCGCACGCTTGTAATCCCTGCATTCGGGAGGCTGAGACCGGAGGATCGCGGTTCGCGAACAGCCTCGGCTACTTAGTGAGGCCCTCTGCAACTCAGTGAGACCCTGTTTCAAAATAAGTAATAAAAAAAATAGGGCAGGGGGTGTAGCTCGGAGGTTGAATGCCCCTGGGTTCCATCCCCAGACCCACAACTTAAAAAGTGCTCTTTTGCCGGGCGTGGTGGCGCACGCTTGTCATCCCCGCGCTTGGGAGGCAGAGACAGGAGGATCGCGCAGGTTCGAAGCTAGCCGCGCGCGCTGGCTTAGGAGACCCTGTTTCCAAATAAAAATGTAAAAATAGGTCTGGGAGTGTAGCCCGGAGATAGAAGGGCTTCCAGGAACCCCAGTACCACCAAAAAATAAAAAATAAAAATAAAAAAATAAAAAGTGCTCTTTTGGGCTGGAACATGGGGTGCATGTGGGTTGCGGGGGTGAGGGGTCAGCATGGCCAGATCATAAAGGGTTTGAGGGGCCATGGGGGAGCAGGAGCCTCCCCCCACAGGTAGATGGTGGGCTGGGGTCTCTCTGAGATCCACTGGAAAGGCCGCTCTCGGAGCAGCTGAGGCCTGATCTGGTCATATGTGGGCCGATGGGTCTGGACGGGTCCCTTCTGATGGGGATTGAGCCTGTGTTGAGTGCTAATAAGGGCGGCATTAATTGCTAATAAGAACACGTTTTCAACACAGTAAGTAACTTCTAAGAAGAAGCTGAGAACTCACCAAAGACACAGGTGGACAATGCGGCCTTTAAACTTTAAGAATAAAAATAAGGGCCGGGCGTGGTGATGCACGCTTGTAATCCCCGCGCTTGGGAGGCAGAGACAGGAGGATCGCGCAGGTTCGAAGCCAGCCGCGCGCGCTGGCTTAGGAGACCCTGTTTCCAAATAAAAATGTAAAAATAGGTCTGGGAGTGTAGCCCGGAGGTAGAAGGGCTTCCAGGAACCCCAGTACCACACACAAAAAAAAAAAAGAAAAAAAAAAGAATAAAAATAAAACCCAAACGGAGCACGCGTCTATCATGCAGCTCCCTGACCTTGCCAGCCAAGTAACGCAATTTGATGAGGGATGTCAGACCTGTCTGTCCCTGTGAGGGTGAGCAAAGAGGGTTAAGAGAAAAGGCTCACACCGCAGAGGTAACTGGCAGGCCTGCACCTGCTTTTGGTGGGAAAAGAGTACTATTGGCTAAGCAGGATGGGAGGAAGGAGATAATAAATTCTTTTCTTTTTCTTTTTTTTCTTTTTTTTTTTTTTGGCAGTACTGGGGTTCCTAGAAACCCTTTTACCTCCGGGCTACACTCCCAGACCTCTTTTTTATATTTTTATTTGGAAACAGGGTCTCTTAAGCCAGCGAGGCAGGCCTCGAACCTGCGCGATCCTCCTGTCTCTGCCTCCCAAGCGCAGATATTACAAGTGTGTGCCACCACGCCTGGCTTGATAATGAATTCTTATAAAAATGTTACGTGTTTAGAGACCTCGGTGTGTTACTTTCAAGGCACTCCACTGCGTCGCCTCTGACGTATGCTTTAGTTGTTCTGCCCCCCGCCTTCTACCTGTAATAGTAAAACTTTGCTTAAGTCGGCAGCAGTGCAGTTCCAGCTATTTTTTTTTTAAACTAGCTGAGAGCAAGAACCCACAGGACATCCCAAACTGTTACACTTTCAGAGAGGCCGAACAGTGGCGGGGGGCGGGCTTTCGCACAACATCGTGGGTCAGTCATTGGCAGCTGGCCGGCCCTGCGGGGAGGTGGGGAGGGTGGGCGGGCAGCTCGGTGGCCAAGGTCAGTGCCTGCCAGGGGCACAGCCGCAAGCTGTCAGCAGCTTGCAGCCCCAGAGGAGGGGCTCTGGGAAGACGCCCCACACTCCCTTAGAAAAACCCCTTCTCCCCACCTGAAGAGATTAAAGTTTGGACTTGTGGTTGGCAGACCTGTTGGGTTATGGGGGCAAAAATCCCGTGGCCCGATGGCAGGGAACAGGCTTTATTTAGGGATAAAACCTGGAAGGAGACATCTGTCCAGGGAGAGTCCATGAGAGTCAGGCGCCCACCTCCTTACAGGCGAGGGGCTTTCCGTGGAGCAAGGAAGTTGGGTGCAGGAGTAGTCATGTAAGCCGCTGGTTGGTGAGCTAGTGGCCCGGCATCGTGGGGCAGGCGAGTTTCTCTGTCTGTGTTCCTTTGTTCTTGGACCCGTCCCGCATGACCTTGCAGACCTCACAGTGCCCCAAGAACAATGATCTTTGGCTCCCTCCAAAGATACCCAACTCCTGGAACTAGGAACAGGTTTTCATCTATGGAAAAGGTGTTTTTCAGATATGACTTAGTGGAAGATCTTGGAATGGGGAGATCATCTGGAATTTCCTGAGTGCCCCCCACCTAATCACACGGATCCTTAAAAGGCGAGTCCCTGCCCCAGCGGTGGTGAGAGAAGACACGGCTTTGCTGGCTTTTGCAAACAGAAAAAGGGCCACCGGCCGGGGTATGCAGGCACCTCCAAAAGCCAGAGAAGGTAAGGAGACAGATTCCCCTTAGGAGCCCCAGGAAGGTGCACAGCCCTACTGACACCCTCTATCAGCCCTGTGCAATCTATAGACTTCTGGCCTCCGGAACTGTAGGGCAAAAGATTGTGTTGTGTTAAGCCACTGAGGAAACGAATACAGGGTCATTCGGGGATATATATGTCTGTCCTGGGGGTTGAGCCCAGGGGCATTCAACTTCTGAGACACACCCCCAGCCCTTTTCGTTTTTGAAACAGGGACTCCTTAAATTACTGGGGGTTTGCTAAGTTGCTAACGCCGGCCTTGAACCTGCGATCCTCCTGTCTCAGCCTCCCCCCAAGTACCGGACTACCGGCCTGCGCCCGTCTCCATTCAGGGATGTTTAAGGCAGTCTAGGGAGGCCTGTGGAGGTCGACGGATGCTAAAGTGCACAGGCCCCTCTGCCTGCATAGCCATCTGCTTTCCTTTGATGATGGTCATGTCCTATGTCTGCGTTGTCGACACGCTAGCCGCCAGCCCGTGTGGCTGCTGGACACTTGAAATGGGCCTGACGCAGCCAAGGAGCCCAAGGGCTCATTTCCTTTATTTCATCCATAACGCAGTAGCCCTGTGTGGCCGGCGGCTCCTGATTTGAACAGAACATCCCATGGTGCGGGGCTCAGAGCTCAAGTCTGGAGAAAGAAACGGAGCCCCCCGCAGGGTGTCGTGGGGTCCTGGTCCTCTGCTGACTCTGTAGGGTCCAGCTGCCTGGCTTTCCTGGGCTCCCTCTAATTAGGTAAAGACTCCCCATGACCTTGTGGCCCCCGACCTCCCTGTTGGAGCTCAGCTCCCTCCCACTGTGTAAGTGTGGGCTCCTTGTCACCTTCACAAGCAAAGAGGGAAGGCCCAGGGAGACTGTGCTGGCCAGAGGGGCTGTTGGCCGGCAAGGTCTCAGGAGAAAGGAGGCGCAGATGAAGCTGCCCTGGACAGGGTTCTACGGCCTGAAAAGCCCAGCACACAATTTCTCTCGGAGCCAGAACCTGACTCCCGGTCCCAGCAGAGCCCCCTTGGTCTTTGGCGATAAAGGAATGTCTCAAATCACTTATCTTTTCTAAGTTATCTGGGACCCCTAGGAAGCCAGAGTCTGGCCCTAATGTCAACAAGACCTTAAACGCACCCTAAATGTCAGCCAGATACTGGGGTACATTTTTCTGGAGCTATCAATAGCTTTCCTGGGTTTTCAGAGGGGCCTAGGACCCCCATCCACCCCCCCCCAAAAAATGGTGAACACTGCTTTCTCATGACCACGGAGAGCCCTCTGTCTCTGGCCCCTGCGCCCCGTGCAGTTGTCTTGTCTCGTGTAACTACCTAGCCAGCCAGCGGCTCCCCATGACCCGGGGGCCCTGGCCTCTGCCTCCCCTCCTGCCTGGTCCGGGAGAAAGCCGCTGTCCCATGTACTTCCAGGGGCAACAAAGCCGTCGAGAAGGGACCACGTGTGCAAACAGACCGGTCTCCAGAAGAGAGGAATTACACGAATTACAATTGATTTTCCACCGTTAATGAAGCATGAGCCCGTGTGATTGCATCTTGAAAAGATTTATAATTATTCATTGAATCTTGGAAGATAATTAAACTTCATTAAATGCAGACATGACAAGCCTTCAGAGCAAGCTGAGACCTCCGCGCAGGGTTCCAGATCGGAGCTGGAGATTCAAGGCTGGGCCCTGTGGGGTGGGAAGGGGGGGACCAAGAATAGGAGGAGGAGGAGGAGGAGGAGGAGGAGGAGGAGGAGGAGGAGGAGGAAGGAGAGAGCTGCAGCCCTGCCCCGCCCTCTCTCAGCAGAGGAAGACCACAGGGACCACAGCTGCTCAGAGTCCCTGCTGCGCCCAGGGCCACGGAGGGGTCTGGAGAAGGGAAGTGTGATGATTTGATACCAGGTGTCGCCCAGAAGAGCTCACGTGTTGGAAACGCAAAATGTTCAGACGCGAAATCATGGAACCAGGGCTCTAATCTCACTAGTGTGTGAATCCATGGCTGGATTAAAATTTGAATGAACTCTCTAGGAGGTAGGGCATGGCTGGAGTTGGGTCACGGGGAACAGCGGCCTTGGGGACTCTATCTTCTGGTCCCTTGTCGCTCACCCTCTCTCCATGAACTTTCTGCCTTGGAGCTGGCCAACCTTGGACTGAACCTCTGAACTGGTGAGCCGAATAAACCTTTCCTCCTCTCAGCGGTTCCTGTTGGGCGTTTCGGTCACAGCAACAAGGAGCTAACGGGGGGGAAGAGGGTTCTTCCAGACCTCTGTGTGCCAGAGCACAGATGGGGCAGAAAGACCACAGGGCTGTGTGTGTGTGTGTGTGTGTGTGTGTGTGTGTGTGTGTATGCATGCAGGGGTGTGTGGTGGCCTGCTCCATGAAAACACAATTGCACACGTTCTGGAGAACCATCTGGTGGGAGACACCGCACCACAGTGCCGACCGTGGTCAGTTTTGTGGGGGGACGAGAAGGGGGTGGGATAAAGGCACGGAATTTCACTCTCACTCCATAATTTTCTTTTGTGTGTGTGTGTTTGAACCATACAATGAGCCTAGATTGAGATACAGCACACATTTAAAAACAAAGCAAAACTCTGTACAACCATGATTTTTTTTTTTTTTTTTTTTGCAGTACCGGGGATGGAACCCAGGGGCATTTTACCTTCGAATTACACCCCCGGCCCTATTTTTTATTCTTTATTTTGCAACAAGGTCTCACTGAGTTGCAAAGAGCCTTACTAAGTAGCTGAGGCTGGCTGCAAACTGCAGTCCTCCTGTCTCAACCTCCCAAATGCTGGGATTACAAGCGTGCGCCCCGCACCCCCCCGTGTCCGGCTTAGCCACGATCTATTTGGCAGATAATGTATAATCGAGAGCCAGGCTCGGAGCTGAGTGTGCCGGGGACAGAGAGATGGCGCAGATCATCGCAGTCCTTCCTGTGGAAGTACCCGGCCATGCGTGTGAATGTGTGTGTGTGTGTGTGCATACATGTGTGCACAACACAGGACCCGACAGGCTG
Organism: Muscardinus avellanarius; assembly: GCF_963383645.1. Taxonomy (NCBI): domain Eukaryota; kingdom Metazoa; phylum Chordata; class Mammalia; order Rodentia; family Gliridae; genus Muscardinus; species Muscardinus avellanarius. The sequence continues at coordinate 16,128 of NW_027664353.1, forward strand.
GTCATAAAGAATGCCCCATCCCCCATAGGCCCAGGGAAGCAGCCAGCCTGGAGGGACCGGGTTCTGCCTTTGTAGGTGAGCAGTACCCGGTCCCCTCGCCCTTCATCTGTTCCAAACTGTCCGTCCCACCCTCAGGGTTCCCTCTAGGACCCGTCCCATCCCTCCCCCAACCCTGGGCCCTCTGCCCGCCCTGGATAATGAGGCTACAGGCCTTCCTGCGAGGTGCATAGCCCCAGCCTCGCTGCTCCCTGCCAAATTGACAGACAACGGGAATATTTATGCACCAGCCTTACCATCCCCTCTGGCAGGGCCGCCTCTTGGCAGAGAGCGCAGAGCGGGGCTTCCTCAGGACAGGCCAGCCAGGCCAGGCAGGGCCAGGGGGAGGAGGAGGGGAGAGTCTTCCTGGAAAGGAGGAGGGTGGGAGGTGGGACCCTCCCTGAGCGCAGAGGCCAGCCCCCAGATCCTGGCCCGATGGCCGCTCTCCGCTCCGGAGCGCAGGTACTTTGACCTCTTCAAGCTTCCGTGTCCTGGTCAGGGGGTTAATGAGCTCGGCCCCTCGCCGGCTAGGGAGAGCCTGGGTGAGATGACCCCGTGGAGCGCGGCCCAGCCGCAGTCACTGCATCTGTGTGGTTTGAGTTATTTCTCCAAACGCCACCTGCTCACTGTTTATGGCCCTGTTGCACGGTGTGTCCACGAGCAGGAACTAGGCCACATGGATCTCCAGACCCCCCGTGCCTAACCGAGGACTTGACACCTAGCACTTCAGAAAGTGCCTGTAGCCCGACTGAGTGAATGGAGACTAGGGGAGACAGGGCCGTCGGCTGACTTCTGGGGAGGCTCCCCAACACATTCCACTGCTGGATGAACTAGTAAAACACACACTAGCCCCTGCGCGGTGGCGCACGCTTGGAATTCCCACGCTGGGGAGGTGGAGACAGGAGGATCGCGCTCACTCGGAGCCTGTTTCAAAATAAAACCCTGTTTCCAAATAAAACAATATAAAATAGGTCTGGGAGTGTAGCCCGGAGGTAGAAGGGTTTCCAGGAACCCCAGTACCACCAAAAAATAAAAAAATTAAAAATAAGGAATAAAAAATTGGGCAGGGGGAGTAGCTCGGAGGTCAAATGCCTCTGGGTTCCATCCCCAAACCCGCAAAAAAAAAAAAAAAAAAAAAAAATTTAAAATTAAAAAAAAAGAATTCCTATTGAAAACAAGTTCCCAGACCCAGAGAGGGCACAAGAAAGAATTCAAAACACAGTAAATGTGTGACTTTGAGAAAGACTCAGCAGAAGCAAGAGCTAAGAAACCTGGCCTGCACAGGCGGCAGGTATGGTGTTTTCAGATAAAGGTTATAAAATGTATGGAATCATTACTTAGTATTAAATGTAAATCAGAACAAAGGGGCTGGTCTCGGGGATGCACACCGGCAATCCCGGTACTTGGGAGGCCAAGACAGGAGGATCGCAGGTTTGAGGCCAGTCTCAACAACTTCGTGAGACCCTGTTTCAAAAGAAAAAGAGCTGGGGGTGTAACTCAGAGGCAGAATGCCCCCCCCAGGCTCAATTCCCAATACAAAAAAAAAAAAGAAAGAAAGAAAAAGTAGGACAGAGAAAAGTGAGATTATGAAAAATGACCTGACTAATTTGAAAAAAAAAAAAGAATCAAGAGCTCTAGAAATGAGAAATACAATTGAATTTTTAAAAGAAATTTTAATTGAAAATTTTTAAATTTAAACATTTTAATTTCCAGTTACTACTCATATTAACTAATTAGAATCAGACAGAAGATAAAACACTGCTGAGAAGAGAATTAGTGAACTGGAAAAGAGATTAAAACACACCAAAAAAAATCTGGCCTTGAATCTTGGAAAGCGGGGGGGGGGTGTGGTTGGGAAAGACACGGAAAATATAAAATTAAGGGAGGTGGAGGATAAAATGCAGGGGTCTGACAAGTGTCTAGTCAGAGTTCCAGAAGGAGGCATTACAGGGAACAGTGTAGTCAATTTCAGAGCGAGACTGGCTAAGAGTTTTCCAATATTATTGAAAAGCTTCAGCCCTGGATTCAGAAAGCTCAGTGAACCCAAGTCGGATAAATACAAAGAGATTTCTACCTAAACACACCGTGGCCAAACCACAGATTTTCACAGACAAAGAAGAAATCTTAAAAGCAGCCGCAGATAAAAGAGAGGTTACCTAAAAAGAAATGTCAAATAGACCGATAGCGAGTTCTCAAACTCTGGGGACCGGAAGAGCGTAAAAAAAAAAACATCTTCAAAGAGCAGAGAGAAGATAACTGTCGTCTGAGAAATCTGTAAGTTCTGGAACTGTTTTTGAAGAATGAGAGGAAAATAAAGACATATTCAGGCAAAATTAAAAAAAAGATACATATATATACATATAGATACGTGTATATGTTAGAGTTTACAACCAAGACCCTCACTAAAGAAAGTCCTAAAAAATAAACTTCAGCAAGAAGACAGATGATTTCAGTAAGATGATCTGAGATTCAAAAAAGAGTCATGAGGGAGGTAGATTAAAAAAAAAAATACACACACACACACACACACACACACACACACACACACACTCACATCTCAGCCTCCCAAGTACTGGGGTTACAGGTGTGCGCCACCATGCCCCGCTCTCCCAGAGAATCTTTTTTTTTCCTTTGGTGGTACTGGGGTTCCTGGAAGCCCTTCTCCCTCCGGACTACACTCCCAGACCTATTTTATATTTTTGAAACAGGGTCTCTTACGCCAGCGCGGCTGGCTTCGAACCTGCGCGATCCTCCTGTCTCCGCCTCCCAAGCGCGGGGATGACAAGCGTGCGCCACCACGCCCGGCCTCCCAGAGAATCTTAATCGCACACCCTCCTCTCAAGTGGGTTTGGGGTCAGAATTCATTGTATTCGTGTGGCCTTAAAAAAAAAAAAATCTACCACCAGAAAAGAAAAAGGCACTAAGAACTATAAAAACTATGAGCAATAAAAGAGCAACATGGCAATTTGGCAAAATGCTAACCCGTGTGTGTGTGTGTGTGTGTGTGTGTGTGTGTGTGTGTGTGCGTGTGTGTAACTGAATCCAGGGGCCTATTTTATTGAACCCCAGCCCTATTTTATTTTGAAACAGGGTCCCACTGAGCTGCTGAGGGGGCACTGCTAAATCGCTGAGGCTGGCCTTGAACGTGCGCTCCTCCTGTTTCAGCCTCCCAGGGACTGGGATTTCGTCGTGTGCCACCACGCCCGGCTAAACCTCTAGACGGCTTCATATTTGGCATTAAAATAGATAAACAAGCCGGGCATGGTGGCGCACGCTTGTGATCCCCGCGCTCGGGAGGCGGAGACAGGAGGATCGCGCAGGTTCGAAGCCAGCCGCGCTGGCGTAAGAGACCCTGTTTCAAAAATATAAAATAGGTCTGGGAGTGTAGCCCGGAGGAAGAAGGGCTTCCAGGAACCCCAGTGCCACCAAAAAAAAAAAAAAAAAAAAAAGATAAACAAGAAAGAATAAAAATACAGGACAACAGTTGCATATGAATGAGGAGGGATATGGCCAGAGCAAATGTTTTCTTTCTAAGGTCCCAGAATTTGTGTGCGTGTGTGCGTGTGCGTGTGTGTGCGTTGGGGAGGTAAAGACAAAAATGGTGAATAACAATTATAACCTGCATGGGCATCTTCATTTTCTAGGGTAATCATAAGAGAATAGATATTTATAACAGCCTGTAGCATGTGTTATAATTTGAACATTAATAGGAAAAAAACCAGACTATTGGGGGGGGCTTTAATCGATGCAATTGAAAGAAGGAAGGAAGGGAGGAGGGGGGTTTGGACCGAGAGCAGGCAGGCTGTCCAGGGTCCCACAGCCGTTAGAAGCGACCCGCGGGCTGAGCTCCAGGTCACCTGAGCCCGCGCCAGCGTGTCCTCGCGAGCCGCGTATCCTCTCTCCATCTACACGGGGAATTATCAGAGCAGAGATCTAAACCCTGGCAGGTTTCCCAACTTCAGTGGAACCACAGTGCTCGGAAAGGACAGGGCTCGTCTACGATGAGAAGAAGCAAGGACTTTGATCAATGGATGCAAAGAATAATCATCATCTCTGTGACACAAATCCCCAGCACCCGCACGGCAACCCGCACCCCAGGCGCTCTCTGCGTGTGACCGCTCGCTGGATGCTCACGGCGACCCTGGGACGTTAGATGACAGCAACGTGGTGCAGGGGCAAGAAGGCAGGTCCCCACAGGGACGCAGCTGGGAAGCGGCGAACGTGGGGTTTGAACCCAGCCAGCTCGGGGTCCCCACGCTCGCCGCGCTCAGCTGGGTGCTGGGCTGGGCCTGCCAACCCCTGCGTGCGGGGACAGGACTGTGCAAGTGGAAATGTCCTAGAATGCTCCTAATTAGAGCCCGACTCTATAACAATACATAAAACAGCTATAAAGGCTGTTCCAGGCGCTTGGGGAAATCTGAACACAGACAGTAGGAGCTGGTATGACCGTGGCGCTGTTCGTGTCTTGAATGCGATGAGGATGCTGTGGTTATGTACGGGCAGGGCCTTCGCAGGCAGATGCTAGTGTGGGGAGGGGAACGATGTCATGGTGTTGGTAACTTTCAAATGTTTCAAGGAATAAAGTATTAAAAAAAAAAAAAAGCAATAAAGCCGGGCGAGGGGGTGCATGTGTGTAATCCTAGGACTTGGGAGACTAAGACAGGAAGATTGCAGGTTCAAGGACAGCCTCAGCAACTCAGAGAGGCCCTGGGCAACTTAGCAAGACCTTCTTTTTGAAATAGAAAGTAAAATAGGAGCCGGGCATGGCGGCGCACGCTGGTCATCCCAGCATTTGGGAGGCTGAGACAGGAGGATAGTGGTTCATGCACAGGCTCAGCTACTTAGTGGGCCCTTTGCAAGTCAGTGAGACACTGTTTCAAAATAAAGAATAAAAAGTAGGGCTGGGGGTGTAGCTCGGAGGTTGAATGCCCCTGGGTTCCATCCTCAGTACTGCAAAAAAAAAAAAAAAGGAAAGAAAGAAAGAAAGAAAGAAAGGAAGGAAGGAAGGAAGGAAGGAAGAAAGAAAGAAAGACAGGGCTAGGGGTGTGGCGCAGAGGTAGAACGCCCTTGGGTTCGATCCCCAGTACTTGGGTGGAGGAGAAAGTAATAAGGCAAATTTGATAAATGCCGATCCTAGAGAAGGGATAAATGGGCGTTTATTGTTGTACCAATAATAAGCCACCCACAAACTTAAAGCGACAGCCATTTACAATTTCCTGCAAACCCACAGGTTCTCAGCCAGCCAGTTCCTCTGACCCGACTGGTTTGCTCCTGGGCCTGGGGATCCCTGGTGAGTAAGCTGAAGGCCAGCTGGTCTCGGTGACCACCGCGCGGACAGCTCCGCTCTCCTCCCTGGGGCCCTGCATCCCAGCCAGCCTGGGAGGGTCTCATGGCGGTAGCAGAGGTCGAAGAGAGGGAGGAGAGAAAAGAGCACTTTTCCTGCCTGTCATTTCTGTCCCCTATGGTGGTACAACTGTCACACGGCCAAGCTCAGCGCCAGGGTGGGCACAGGAAAGGGAGGGCCGCTAACCAGTCAGCTGGCCGTCATTGAGTGCTACCCTAGCTTTTCAATAGAGTTGAAATCTTTTAGAATAAAAAGGGGGGAGCCTGGTACACACCTGTCATCCCAGTACTTGGGAGGCTGAGACGGCAGGATCGCAGGTTCGAGGCCAGACTCAGCAACTTAGTGAGACCCTGTTTCAAAATAAAAAATAAAGAGGGCTGGGGGCACAGAGGTAAAATGTCCCTGGGAAGCCGGGCGTGGTGGCACACACTTGTAATCCCTGCGCTTGGGAGGTGGAGACAGGAGGATCACGCAGGTTTGAAGCCAGCAACGCTGGCTTAAGAGACCCTGTTTCCAAATAAAACAAACAAACAAAAAATAGGTCTGGGAGTGTAACCCAATGGTAGAAGGGTTTCCAGGAACCCCAGTACCACAAAAAAAAAAAAAGAAAGAAAGAAAGAAAGAAAGAAAGAAAGAAAGAAAGAAAGAAAGAAAAAAAGAAAGAGAATCAAGAAGGCTGACCAGGCTGGCACAGAGGGGGCCCGGGCGCCAGACTCTCGTTCACTGCCGTGAGAACACACGATGGCAGAGCCCCGTGGAAGCCAGTTTGGTGATTTCTTACAAAACCAGCCACGTTCTTGCCGCAGATCCAACAGTCCCGCTCCTTGGTGTTTCCCAAGTGGATTGAAAGTGTCTGACTGCACAAAAATCTTTACACAGATGCAGATGGCAGCTTTCTTCATCATTTTCAAAACGTGGAAGCAACCAAGACATCTTCAGGTGAACAGGCAGACTGTGGTCCATCCAGTCAATGGAATATTACTCAGCACTGAAAATAAATGGGCTATTCAGCTCTGAAGACCCGGAGGGGCCTTAAATGCATATTATTACATGAAAGAACCCAGCCAACAAGGCTAAACAGCACTGTGCTATTGCAACTATATGATATTCTGCAAAAGGTAAAATTATGGCGGCAGTAAGGTCAGTAGTTGACAGGGGTTACGGGGGGAAGAGAGGGATGGAACGGGTTCAGGGCGGTGAAACCACCCCGTGTGCTAGTACAATGGCGGGTATGTCAGTAGACACTCGTCCAAACCCACGCTGGGTGTGGTGGCACGTGCCGGTGATCCCAGTACTTGGGAGGTTGACACAGGAAGATCGCAGGTTTGAGGCCAGCCTCAGTAACTTAGCAAGGCTCTCAGCCACTTAGCAAGATCCTGTTTCAAAAATAAATAAATAAATAAATAAGCCAGGCTTGGTGGCAAACGCTTGTAATCCAGCATCTGGGAGGCTGAGACAGGAGGGTCGCGGTTCGTGGCCAGCCTCAGCTACTTAGGGAGGCCCTTTGCAGCTCAGTGAGACCCTGTTTCAAAATAAAGAATTAAAAAAAGGGCTGGGGGTGTCGCTTGGAGGTAGAATGCCCCTGGGTTCCATCCCCAGTACAGCAATAAATAAACAAAAAAACAAACTAGGTCTGGGGGTGGAGCTCAAAGGTAGACTGCCCCTGGGTTTAATCCCTACAACCAAAATAGAAAGAAAGAAAGAATGAATGAAAGAAAGAAAGAAAGAAAGAAAGAAAGAAAGAAAGAAAGAAAGAAAGAGAGAAGGAAGGAAGGAAGGAAGGAAGGAAGGAAGGAAGGAAGGATTTTTCCAAATCCACAAAATGTACAATACCCAGAGTGACCCCCTAACATAAATATGAAGTTTGAATTCATCTATTGTATTAAAAAAAAGTTCCACTCTGCTGGAGGATTTTGATAATGGGAGAAGTATGTTTGGGGTGGGGGAGAAGAACATGAGAAATCTCTATGCTTTTTTCTTTTTTTCATAAAAATAGAAAAATATTGTATGTCCAAAGACAATGTAAACAGAATTAAAAGCTACTGATAGAATGGGATAATATATTTCCAAATGCTTTATCTGAAGGTACATTAATATTCCAAATATAAATCCTAAAAATTAACAACAAAAGCAAACAATACAATTTAGAAATAGTTCAAAGACCAAAATAGATAGTGAATCTCCAAAGATTTTTAGATGACCAATAAACACATGAATATCACTCATCATTATCATAATATAACTAATCATTAAGGTAATACAAATAAAAGCTATAGTGAAATACTACTTCACATTTGCTAGGATGGCTACTTAACATGGATTACCTTGCTCCAGCCCTTTACCTTGAGTTTGTTACTCTCTTTACTTGTAAAGTGTGTTTCTTGTAAGCAGCAGATGGATGGATTCCGGGTTTTAATCCATTTTGCCACTTTATGTCTTTTTATTGAGGAATTGAGGCCATTTGCATTCAGTGTGACTACTGAGAGATAACTTTTAATTCCTAACATGTTAAGATTTTATTTCTGTTTGAAATACTGTTTATTTTTCTTTGCTTAGTTGTCTGCTGGATGGAAAATCTTGTTTCTCTGGTTCTGGTGTGTGTTACCGATTTCTTCTTTGTAGTTAATCTCTTTGAGTATTTTCTCTAGCGCTGGTTTTGAAGACATAAATTCCTTCAGTTTCTGTTTGTCATGGAAGCTTCTTATTTCTCCATCTAATTTGATAGAAAGTTTTGCTGGGTAGGAAATTTTTGGCCGGAAGTTGTTTTCTTTCAGAGTTTGGAATATGTTACTCCAAGCCCTTCTGGCTCTCATGACTTGGTTTGGGAAGTCTGGAGTGATTCTAATTGGTTTGCCTCTGAATGTCACTTGGCCCTTTGTTTTTGTTGCCTTTAAGATTCTCTGCTTGGCTTCCACAGTGGTCATTTTGACAATTATGTGGCGTGGGGATCCTCTTCTCCGATCCTGTCTAAAGGGAGTTCTATAAGTTTCCTGGACCTGTGTATCAACCTCTTGCTCTATGTTTGGAAAATTTTCTGGTATTATTTCTTTGAAGAGATTATTGATCCCTTTGGTTTCACCTTCTTTTCCCTTCTCTATTCCGATTATTCTTAGGTTAGCTCTCTTAAAATGGGCCCATATTTCTTCAATGTCAGATTCCTGCTGTCCGATTTTTTTTCTAAATTATAAATTATGCGTTCATTTTTGGAGTGATCATCTTCTAGGAGCGAGATTCTATTCTCCGTGTGGTCTAATCGATTGTTTATAGTTTGAATTGATGCCTTTATTTCAATGATTGCATCCTTTATCTCTTTTAGACTCTCTCTAAATTCTTTTTGAAGGTCCTGTATTATTTCTACAGTTATTTTCCTGATTTGATCTTCTGGAGATCTCTGAATTTCTGTGTCATCAGGTTCTGATATTGTGGGGTTGTGGGCGTTCATTGCTCCATTGTTATTCCTCTTTCCCATGATTTCAGAAGTCTGTGCCTTCTCTGGATTCTTCCCCAGGTCACCATGGCTTCACTTAGAGTGTTCTGGATCTCGAGTTTGTCGTAATCTCAGCCACTACTACTCCTTTACTGGGTTGTATCACAAAGTCTCAGACCCAGGGAGTTAATCGAGGCTGCACAAGACCGTAGGGGGTGCCTGGCTGGGTGTTTTCCCACAGGAATCTGCGACTAAGGTGTGGTATCTCTGCCACCACTACTCCTTCACTGGGTTGGACCGCAAAATCTCAGACCCAGGGAGATTATCAAAGCTGCGCAAGTCCCTGGAGGCGCAGTGCTGGGATTTCTCCTTTAAGGGCCACAATTTCACTCACGGTTATTGTGCGCGCTGATCTGGAGCCGTTGCGGGTATGGTGAACTCATCCCCACCGTTGGCAATATGGTGCCACTGCCACACCCTCGGCCGTGAGGCTGGCGTATTTCTTTTCTGGTTTTGAGCTCCGTTCTGAGACCCTGGAGGACGTGCTGAGTTTGGCCACTGGGAGTTTTAGACGTTCTTTGTGCTGAAAGAACTGCTGAATTACACCCGAATGATCCGCAGCTGCTCACTTCAGCTCCTTGTTTACCTTTCCTCTCTGGAGCCTGGTGCTGTGAGGCATGATGGCGCCGGTGCGGCTCCATGATGCAGGCTGGTTTCTTTTCTGGTCTCTGTGTGTTCTTCTAATCTTCTTTTTCTCTGTCCCTTGTGTTTACATTTTTTATTTCTCTGCTGATAGTGTTTTCTGGCTATGAAAAGCGCTGATTTTGTGGCGTTAGAGAGCGAGTGTTAGCAGGGCTCGTAAACGCTGCTTTTCTCGGTCGCCATCTTCCCAGAAGTCCCTGTGCTTTTTTCTTAATTTTTCTCTCAACCTAAAACTGCTCTGGAAAAAAAATTTTTTAAAGTCTTAAAGAGAACATGAAATGGAAAAAAAAAATAAATCCAATCTACTCATGTCGCTCCTTTACTTGGAATTTCCATCAAACCCACCAACTGCGGCCCCAAGCACGATGTCCACCAGCCACACCGAGGAGGGACGCATGGCGATCTAGTCCTAACGTAGAATAATACACAGCGATGAAAAAGAATGATCTGCTATACGTGCCATGAATGTCAGCATGAATTACAAAGACGAGTGAAAGAGAAGGGAGATCGCAAAAGCGTGCTCACTGGAGGAGTCCAAGTTACGGGAACTTCGGGAGGAGAGAAAAGGAATGGGCAGCGGTTACCTTGGGGAGCATTTAGTAGGAAGAGGCCTGGGGGAACTCTCCGGAGGGCCCCGCGTCACCTCTGTCTTGGTCTGGGTGATGCTACATGGTGGTGCACACCTGAAAAACATTCCCAAACCATAAGCTACATCTCCAAAATCGTAAACACAGGCAGACCCTTCAAACTTGGTTGGTGCCCTCTGAGTCAGATCCAAATCTCCAAACATTTAGTTTAATTTAATTGAGCACATAGCCCGTCTTCTCTCCACAACACGCCAAATATAACCAGCAGGACAGCCTTACCACCGCGACGTGGGGACCTGAAGGACACCAGGCCTCGGATGGGCGGCACCTTGTCCCGGGCTCCCTCCAGGCCCTCTGGGGCAGCTGCACCGCGGCCATCTTGCAGGGCCCCCTACCCGCCCTGGCCCCGGCAGCGGACCCCACCCGTCTCCCTCACCCGCACGCACTTTACAGCCGTTGTCAAACATAATGATTCTTGCCCTGGAGAGAAATTGGGTTCCATTTTATATTTTATTGCCTCAAAAAGGACATTTTTTACCTTCCCACAGTCCGCAGCCGGCAGGAACGGGGCGATAAATCTCAGCAAAGGTTCCCACCGAGATGGATGGTCCAGCCGAGGGACCGCAGTGTTCCGAGCAGGAACAAGAGAATAAACAAGCAGTTGTTCCCACTTTGCCACCCCCATGGCGCCCTGTCCCCCATCACCACCTGAGCAGCCCCAGGGCTGTGGCTCTAGGCCCCAAAGGCAGACCAGGGGAGAGGGTGAGAGGCCTGAGCTGAGAAGGGAGGCCTGAAGCCAGGTGTGGTGGCTCATACCTGTAATTGTAGTACTCGGGAGGCTGAGAAAGGAGGATCTCAGATTCGAGGCCGGCCTCGGTGACTTAGTGAGGCCCTTCACAACTTAGTGAAACCCTGGTTTGATATAAAAATATATATTTAAGTCAATACTCTTAACCCTGGCTTCCTTGTAATTCCCAAGGAGCTGGCCAGAGACCAGAGGGACTTCGGGGATGAAGATGGCCTTCATCCCAGAGCCCCTGGTGGGCCAGCCTCCAGCCAGCTGCTCAGAGGAAGCCTGACTGGGGGTTCTCCTGCTGCTTGGTTACAGGAAGAGCAGCCGCCGTGCTCTCCCCTCAGTCCCTGGGTGGCTCGCGTACAGCTCAGTGTCCCTAGAGAGCTTACTGCCTGGCCCGAAGTCACACGGTAAAGATGGTGTCGGAGCCGGGCGCAATGGCGCACACCTGTAATCCCAGGAGCTGGGAGGCTGGGACAGGAGGAGCATAGGCTCCAGGCCAGCCTCGGCAACTTAGCAAGGCCCTCAGCAACCTGGGGAGACTCTGTTTTAAAATAAAAAAAATAATGTAGGACTGGGTGTAGCTCAGAAGTAGAATACTTCTGGATTCAATCCCTAGTACCAAAAAAACCCAAAAAAAACAAAACAAAAAAAAAGAAAAAACATAAAAGCAGTAGAACCAAGGCCGAGGGTGCTGCTTGTAACTCGCGGCCGGTTCCGTACCCATCGCCTCTCCTTTCAACACTTACTATCATTCGTTTCTAATTTACTTGAAAATGTGGGTTTAACCAGTGGCTATTTAGTAACACGCTCATGAGGTTGTAAAATCCAGCACTCATAAAATAAACCGGCCACACAATACCACACCGTGTAAGATTTCCGTGTATATGAAACACCCAGAACGGGAAAATCCACAGACACAGACAGTAGCTGAGCGGTTGCCCGGGCCGGCGGGTGCTGGGAGGAATGGCGACTAGAGAACGTGGAAATATTGCAAGGCTGGTCGTGGGGATGGCTGCACAGCTCTGAATATTCTAAAAACCGTTGGACCGGGCACTTTAAATGTGTGCGCTCCATGGCGGGTAAATTGTATCTCAATAAAGCTGGGTTTTACTGCTTTTGTTTGGGGTACCAGGGATTAAGCCCAGAGGCATTCTACCTCTGAGCTATGCCCCCGGCCCTTTTTATTTTTTTTATTTTGAAACAGAGTCTTGCTAGGTTACTGAGGGTCTTGTTAAATGGCTGAGGCTGGCCTCCCTGTCTCCCTGTCTCAGCTTCCCAAGTACTGGGATTACAGGCACTTACTGCTGAGCTAGGTTTTGTTTTATATTTTATTTTATTTTATTTTATTTTATTTTATTTTATTTTATTTTATTTTTGTGTGTGTGGTACTGAGGATGGAACCCAGGGGCCTTTTATCTCCATGCTATACCTCCAGAACTATTTTATATTTTATTTGGAAACAGGGTCTCACTAAGTTGCTGAGAGCCTCACTAGGTAGCTGAGGCTGGCTTCGAACCTGTGCGCTCCTCCTGTTTCAGCCTCCCAAGCGCGGGGATTACAAATGTGCACCACCACGCCCGGCTGGGTTAGGGGTGTGTGTGTGTGTGTGTGTGTGTGTGTGTTGTTTTTAATCATTAGCCTAGCTGCGCGTGGTGGCATGCCCCTGCAACCCCAGTATTTGGGAGGCTGAGACAGGAAGATGACAGGTTCACAGCCAGGCTCAACAATTTAGCGAGACTCTCCACAATTTATTAAGATCCTGTTTCAAAATAAAAATAGGACTGGGGTATAGCTCAGAGGTAGACTGCCTCTGGGTTCAATCTTCAATTCCACCAAAAAAAAAAAAATCATTAGATTTCTATGAGCCATTTTCCTTGCCTGTAAACTGGTGCTCCTGAAAACCACCCATGTGACCTTTAAGAAGTTGAAATTGAGCCGGGCGTGGTGGCGCACGCTTGTAATCCCCGCGCTTGGGAGGCAGAGACAGGAGGATCGCGCAGGTTCGAAGCCAGCCGTGCTGGCTTAAGAGACCCTGTTTCCAAATAAAATATAAAATAGGTCTGGGAGTGTAGCCCGGAGGTAGAAGGGTTCCATCCCCAGTACCACCAAAAAAAAAGTTGAAATTTCCCAGACATAAGTAAAAAGCTCTAGCCAGGTGTGGTGGTACATGCTTGTAATTCCAGTACTTGGGAGGCTGAGACAGGGGGATCACAGGTTTGAGCCCAGACTCAGAAACTTAGTGAGGACCTCACCAACTTTGTGAGACCCTGTTTCAAAATAAAGAATAAGACCGGGCGTGGTGGCGCACGCTTGTAATCCCCGTGCTTGGGAGGCTGAGACAGGAGGATCGCACAGGTTCGAAGCCAGCCGCAGCTACTGAGTGAGGCTGTCAGCGACTTAGTGAGAGCCTGTTTCCAAATAAATAAAGAATAAAGCCGGGCATGGTGGTGCACGCTTGTAATCCCCGCGCTTGGGAGGCAGAGACAGGAGGATCGCGCAGGTTCAAAGCCAGCCGCGTGCGCTGGCTTAGGAGACCCTGTTTCCAAAATGAAAATGTAAAAATAGGTCTGGGAGTGTAACCTGGAGGTAGAAAGGCTTCCAGGAACCCCAGTACCACCAAAAAAAAAAGAATAAAAATAAGAGAGGGCTGGGGGTGTAGCTCAGAAGTAGAACACCCCTGGGTTCAATCCCCAGTACCACACACACACACACACACACACACACACACACACACACAAATTTAAATAAGGGAAGAGTTCACCCTCTCTTTTCAGAATAATGCTCAAGCTGCACTCATGCTCGCATTCTCAAACCTTGCTGACCACCTGCACGCTCCGAGCCATCACTGCCCAGCAGAACTCTCTGTGGCCAAGGAGGTGCTGGTTTCTTGCCCCGCCTACTGCGTAGCCCCATGTGGCTACTGAGCCCTGGCAGTGCGGCCACTGTGACTGGGGAACTGGACTGTTGCTTCATTTTCACTAATTTGCATTTAAGTCGCTGGGCGTAGCCAGTAGCTACCATATTGGACCTAGCGTTGGACGCGGAGCAGTGGCCAGAATGATGCCCCTGTTCTCGGGGAGCCAACACGAAGTCAAACAAGAATTTATGAAATGTGAGCGTGGTTAAAGCCACGAGGAAACAGCAGGTGAAGGAGTTGAAGGAGGGTGCAATCATTCACTGTGTGTTGCTGTAACAAAATGCCGGAGGCTGGGTACTTTATAAAGCAATTTATTTGGCTTAAGACTCCGGGGACTGGGAAGTCCAAACAGCACGCTGCTGGCATTCTGGGGAGGACTCCTGGCTGTGCCACGACACGCTCCTTTTCAGAGAAGCAGAACAGGAACTGGCTGCAGGGAGAAGGGCCGCGCACACAGGGGGCCCCGAATTCTAACAACCTAATCTCTCAGAGACTAATCCACTCCGGGGGCCACCAGTGATCGTGTTCCCAGGACCTGATTATCTTCCCCGGCGCGCTCTCTCTCTCACCGCACACCACCACACTGGGGCCTGGCTTCCAGCGCCTTTGAGGGACAGCCACACCTGGAGCCAAGCAGACCAGTGCAGGCGTTTACCCGGGTGGCTGGGAAAGTCCGAGGAGGCAAAATTTGACCTAAAAGAAGGAGTGAGCCATGCAGCTCTCTAAAAGAAGAAAATTCCAGGCAGAGGACACTCGGGAGCCCTGAGGAAGGAGCGTGCTTGCCCAAATAAGGCAGCGTTGAGAGCCGGTGAGGCCAGACAGCCAGGTTTTTAGTTGTTGATTTTTTTTTTTCAGTGCGGGGAATCGAACCCAGGACCTTGCACACGCTGGGCTCTTCCACTGAGCTACATTCTCAGCACCTGTACCCTCCTGGCCACTGGGTGAACCACAGGGCAGCCCCCATGGGGACAGAGGCCGCTGCTGGGCAGAAGGAGCTGCACACAGGCCTCCGAGGGGTGGCGCTGGCGCTGGGCGGCGATATCTGCACTGTGCGGAGGAGCCACCAGGATTCTTCGCCAGGACGCCTGGCGCTGGGCCGGGACTCTCCACGCTGAGGAGGCGCCACAGGGCTGCCCGCTGGTCCTGGGCTGCTGGGATGTGGCAACTGAGGTGTTTAAACCAGGACAGAAAGGAAAGTGTGCCAGGGACCTGGGGACGGGGCCACCGCCCCCTGAGGCATCCCGCCCCCAAGGACACAGAGGGACACACGTCTCAGCACCGCGGGCCCGGGGGCCATCCATTCTGTCCACTCCGGTGTGTTCAGCTACCAGATGTTTGCTGAGGGTCTGCTAGGTGCTGGTCACGGCCCGCGCCAGCGCACAGCCATAAGCCATATAGATGAAATTCACTCCAACAGGGCGGAGCAGGGCAGTAAATTATAGTGTGTGTTAGAAGGGGGTGCCAGCCACACAAAAGAAAGAAGGCTGTGGAGGTCTGGAGGCTGGATGGAGGCAGGCAGGTTCATTTTATTTTTTATTTTATTTTATTTTTACTTTTTTTGTTGTACTAGGGATGGAACACAGGGCATTCTACCTCCAAGCTATACCCCCAGCCCTACTTTTTATTCTTTATTTGGAAACAGGGTCTCACTGAGTTGCAAAGGGCCCACTAAGTAGCTGAGGCTGTCCGCGAGCTGAGATCCTCCGGTCTCAGCCTCCCGAATGCTGGGATGACAAGCGCGGGCATCACAGCCAGCTAAGCAGGTTCAGTCTGAATAGCAGAGAGAAGCCAGGCGCAGTGGCGCACGCCTGTATTCCCAGAATTTAAAGGCTGAGGCAGTGTGGTGGCAGGTTCGAGTCCAGACTCTGCGATTCAGTGAGATCCTGTTTCAAAATAAAAAATAAAGCCGGCATGGTGGCGCACACTTGTAATCCTTGTACTTGGGAGGCTGAGACGGGAGGACCACAGGTTCAAAAGACAGCCTCAGCAATGCAGGGAGGCTCTCAGCAACCTAGTGAGGCCTTTTTTCCTAATAAGAAATAAAATTGGTCTAGGGATGTAGCTCAGAGGTAGAAAGCCTCTGGGGTCAATTCCCAGTACCACAATAAATAAAATAAAATATATAAATAAATAAAAAGGGCTGGTTTATAGCTCAGAAGGAGAATGACCCCAGATTCAATCCCTACTTTAATCAATCAATCAATCAATCAATCAATCAATTTTAAGCTGGGCAAGGTGGCACATGCTTGTAATCCCAGTACTTGGGAGAGTGAGACAGGAGGATCACAGGTTCAAGGCTAGCAGTGTAGTAATTTAGTGAGACCTTGTTTCAAAAATAAAAACAAGCCGGGCGTGGTGGCGCACGCTTGTAATCCCAGCATTCAGGAGGCTGAGACAGGAGGATCGCGGTTTGCGGACGGCCTCGGCTACTTAGTGATGTCCTTTGCAACTCAGTGAGACCTTGTTTCAAAAAAAAAAAAAAAAGAATAAAAAATAGGGCTGGGAGTATAACTCGGAGGTAGAGTGCCCTTGGGTTCCATCCCTAATACTGCAAAAAAAAAAAAATTAAAAAAATTAAAACAGAGATCCGGGTGTGGTGGCGCACAATTGTAATCCTCGTGCTTGGGAGGCTGAGACAGGAGGATCGCGCAGGTTCGAAGCCAGCCTCAGCTACTGAGGGAGGCTCTCAGCTACTTAGTGAGACCCTGTTTCCAAATAAAATATAAAATAGGTCTGGAAGTGTAGTCCAGAGGTAGAAAAGCCCCTGGGCTCCATCCCCAGCACCAAATACACACACACACAAAATTAAAAATAGAAAGGCCTGGGGATGTTGGTTGGAAGTCGAGCACTCCTGGCTTCAATCCCCGATACCAATAAGTAGATAAATCAACGGTGAGGACAGCGGCCTCTTTGAGACGGTGGCATCACCACCTCTGCTCCCTGGTCCTTCTCTGGCCCCACCTTCCCTCCTGAACCGCCTTCCTGTCCCTGTTCCTCCAGCCGGAAACTCCAAGGGAGAGAGAGGAAGGAGGAAGACACGGCCGGCCGGAGCCCAGGACAGCTGGGAGGGCTCCTCGCCTGCAGACCCTGCCAGGGAAGGGGCTCTGTGTGAGCAGGGGAGGGGCAGGAGCACCCAGGACTCCCCAGGGTGGGGCCTGACCCCCAGGAGGTAAGAAATGTGGTCGGAGGGGGAAGGAGCCCAGAAGGATGGTTTAACTCGCCTCTGGCCGTGCAGGCCCGGCTGCTGCGGGCGCCAGAGCGCGGGGCACTTCTGGTCAGCCGGGGCCTGAGAGCAGGTGTCTACTGCCGAGTGTGCTGGGGCTTTGTCTCAGCCCTGCTCAGAAAGAGTGAACGTCCCAACTCAGAGGCTCCCCGCAGCCAGTCCTGGTCACCTCCCCTCCACCCCAGCCACATCTCTAGCAGGGCAGATAACCCCCCAGGGTGGGGCCCGAGGAGGACCGAGCCTCAGAGTCCTTGGCGGCTCTGTTCTAGCTGGTCACTGTGACTCAGCGCTGCAGCCCAGCCCCGCAAGCCCTGAACCCAACACTCTACACAACAGAAGGGAAGGGGCACAGATGCTCTCCACGTTTCCTGCCTGGAAATAGCACCCAAGTTCCCACGGATGGCTACGTTGAGGAAGCCCCGCTCCCGCAGAGGATGTGACCCCTGTATTCCGGCCACACAAAGCTGACGTCTCCTCCCACTTATGTGGAGGGCAGACAAGGTTTTTATTTTTATTTTATTTTTTTCTTTCTCTCTGTGTGTGGGGGTATCTGGGAATGGAACTCAGGCATTGTACCTCCGAGCTACACCCCTAACCTATTTTTTATTCTTTTTTTTTTTTTGCATTAACCCAAGGGCATCCTACCTCCAAGCTACACCCCCAGCTGGATTTTTTATTCTTTATTTTGAAACAGAGTCTCACTAAGTCGCAGAGTGTCTCACTAAGCAGCTGAGGCTGGCTATGAATCTGTGCTCTTCATGTCTTAGCCACCCAGACTGGGATTACAAACATGTGCCACCACACCTGGCTTGAGAGATCCTATTTTAAAATAAAAACAAAATTATTTTGGGGGTGTAGCTTGGAGGTAGAATGCCTCTGGGTTCAATCCCCAGTAAAATAAAAACAAAATTATTTTTGTTTGGAGTGTAGCTTGGAGGTAGAATGCCTCTGGGTTCAATCTCTAGTACCAAAAAAAAAAAAAAAAGAAAGAAAAAAAAGAAAGAAAAAAGAAAAAGAAAGAAAGAGAGAAAGAAAGAAAGAAAAACAAAAACAAAGATACCTCAGCCCTGCAGGACACACCTGTGCACAGGTGCCCCCGGCCTGGGAGAAGCTGGGGACAGTCCCCACAGAACAGGGAGGCCAGGACACTCAGAGCAGCAGGCTGGGCCTCTGTCTCCACTGATGTTTCCTCCCCCAGCGCACACGGAGCTGCAGCCGGAGGCCTGTGTGGGCAGCACTCGGGGAGGAGAAGCAGGGGCCCGGAAGGTGGGCTGTGTCCTTGGAGATCCGGGAAGAAGAACCATCACTGTGACGACCACATTGTTCCAGCTGGAGAGAGAGCAGAGCCGGCACCCTGATTGCCACGGCTGCTTCGCTCTGAGCCAGAGGCCCAGGCTGCAGGGAGCAGGGCCAGCCATGGGCCGCCTGCCGCACAGGAGGCTTGTCCTGTGGAGGCCGGAAGCCACACAGGGACTGACCCTACCTGGGTGTTTAACAGCGGCCACAGAGGTGCTGCCTGGAGCCTGGTGGGAACTTCCCTGCCAGGAAGAAAGCCCGGCATGGAGGGAGGGAGCCAGACCTCCAGAGCGCCTCCTCTGGCAGGTGCCTGAGCGCCTGTACACTTCACCCAGTCTCATTTCCTCCCCATAATGATCCCACCAGCCCGGACCATGACCCCCGTCTTTATTTATTTATTTGTTTATATTTTATTTGTTTATTTATTTGTTTGTTTATTTATTTGTTTATTTATTTGGGGTGGTACTGGGGTTCCTGGAAGCCCTTCTACCTCCAGGCTACACTCCCAGACCTATTTTTACATTTTTATTTGGAAACGGGGTCTCCTAAGCCAGCGCGCTCAGCTGGCTTCTGCCTCCCAAGCGCAGGGATTACAAGCATGCACCGCCACGCCCGGCTATTTATTTTTATTTATTTATTTTTGCAGTACTGGGGATGGAACCCAGGGGCATTCTACCTCCAAGCTACACCCCCAGCCCTATTTTTTTATTCTTTATTTCGAAACAGGCACTCACTGAGTTGCAAAGGGCCTCACTAAATAGCTGAGGCTGTCCGCGAACCGCGATCCTCCTGTCTCATCCTCCCAAGTGCTGGGATGACAAGCGTGCGCCTCCACGCCCGACGATGACCCCCATTTTATAGATGATAAAAATAAGAGACACAGACAAGGAAAGGACATCGCTCCCAGCCATTAAGGTGAAAAGAAGGCGCTGATCTCTCAGGACAGAGAGATCTGAGGGGAGGAAGAACCAAGCTCTGTGGACAGAGGGTAAAACCAAATGGCGGGGCGTGGGGGGTCGCAGCCCCCTTGTGCCGGCTGGAGCGGCCACCCTTCCTGCGCCCGCCGGCCTCCGACTCCTCCCAGCACGGATGGCTCTGCGGTGTGATTGACGGGTCACCCGTGGGCTCCTGGAGGAAAGGAGCCATCTCATTTATTTCTACATCCCGAAGCCTGGCAGTGTGCCGGGAACATGGAGCCCCGGATACGCGCCGGCTCAGCAATCGATGGGCCTTGGGGTAGACGGGTGGATGGAGCCCTGGATTTCTATAATATGGAAGAC
The DNA here is from genome assembly GCF_963383645.1 of Muscardinus avellanarius. Classification (NCBI taxonomy): domain Eukaryota; kingdom Metazoa; phylum Chordata; class Mammalia; order Rodentia; family Gliridae; genus Muscardinus; species Muscardinus avellanarius. The sequence continues at coordinate 35,736 of NW_027664353.1, forward strand.
ACACGCCGACGGCAGCGTGAATGACCTACGAAGCTTGTAGAATTCTCAAGTTGATGTTCCCAAATGTGAGCCTGCCCGCCTCTTCACACACACACACACACACACACACACACACACACACACGTGCTTGAGAGAGACAAGCACTTTGGAGCCAGGGGACTTGTGGGTTACAGCCCGCGGCCACAGTCTAAGGGGCAGGGCGGTCACACTGGAAGCCAGAGCCCCCAGCACAGCCTGAACCACCCGACCACAGTGGCAGGGCCTAAGGGGCTGCAGGCTCCAGGAAGGAGCGCCCCATCCTGACCACCACCATAGGCCTGAGACCCAGATGGGAAACGTCACCCTGAAAGTCAGTAGAATTAGCGTCCGATCTGTAGGCAGATATGCCATTTTTATTTATTTCTGGTACCAGAGATTGAATCCAGGGAATTTCTACCTTGGAACTATACTCCCAAACTTTTTTTTATTTTGAAACAGTTTCATGAAGTGGCTAAGGCTGGCCTTGAACCCGAGCTCCTCCCGCCTCAGCCTCCCATGTACTGGGGCTCCAGGTGTGCACCACGGCACAGCGCCGGGTGCCATTGTGATCGACGGCAGGTCAGTGTTGTGGGAAAGAAAGGAGGCCGGGTGTCTCCTGCATTCAATCACAGAGACTGTACGCGTCTCTGTGGGACTGGATGTCAAGTCTAACCCACCGCGCTCTGACCTGGTATCTATGGAGCGCTCATCCTGCGCTGGCCCGGGGAAGAATAGGGATGCTGAGTCTGGCATCTTGGCTGCTGAGAGAGAGGTGGACCCCGCGGTGGGCAGGGCAGGAGCACCAGGCTCATCGGGGTAACCGCAGCCTCTGGTGACGGCCCGTGGCCGGTGGCCGGCATCCGGAAGGAAGAGCAGCCACGGCACTGGAAGACCTTGTTTCTCACTGTAAATTGATTACTTGTCACATTGCACATGAATAATATTTAGCTACAAGCATCATGGCCCTATGGATGAGAGGTCCAAACACACAAGGGTCTATAGCTCATGTACAAAAGTCCAGAGTCAGACAGTGCAGAGATGCTAAGCTCCTTCTGCCAAGTCACTGGGGATCCAGGCTCCTTCTGTTTCTGTTCCACCATCTTTAAGGTCACCTCCTAGTTCATGATGGCTGCTGCCACTCCATCTATTACAACTACAGTCCAAGTGGCAGGAAAGATGAAGAGAGAGAAGAGACACAAGGAATAGTCTCTGTCTGTCTGTCTGTCTCTCTCTCTCTGTACCGGAGATGGAACCCAGGGGCATTCTAATCTGAGCTACACTCCCAGCCCTGTTTTTTATTCTTTATTTTGAAACAGGGTCTAGCTAAGTTGCAGAGTCTTACTAAGTAGCGGAGGCTGGCCGTGAACCTGCCTCAGCCTTCCAGGTACTGAGATTACAAGCGTGTGCCGCCACGCCCGGCTCTTCCTCTGTATGCGTGTGTGTGTGTGTTACTGAGGATTGAACCCAGAGGCATTCTACCTCCAAGCTATACCCCCAGCCCTTTATTATTATTATTATTATTATTATTATTATTATTATTAGGTTTTGAGACAGGCTCTCACAAGGTTACTGAGAATCTCACTAGGTTGCTGAGGCCGGTCTAGAACCTGCAATCCTCCTGTCTCAGCCTCCAAGTGACAGGCACGCACCACCATGCCCGGCAGCCCCTCTCTATTAAGAAGAAAGACTTCTCAGCTGCACAGTAGATCACTCAATATGCACTTCCCGCTGGCAGGAACTTAGCCACAGGGGCATATGGTGACTTAGTACAAGTTCCCTCGAGAGCCTTGGGTGAACTAAGAACATGAGCATCTGAACTTGTACAGCTGTACAGTACCCGGGCCTGGAGAGGCCCCGCCTCAGCCATCAGTCAGCCTTTCTCTTTGTTGACACGGCTCTGCTAATGAGCGAAAGCCCCCGGCTCTGGAAGCGGTCCTGCCGGTCTACACAGCCCACGCTTTTAGTTGCTATGGCACACGGTCTCCTTGAGCTCCACTCTGGCTTTACCCCGTCCTCGCCTATGTGACCCCAGCAAAGTCCTCCAAGCCTGAGTTTCCGTTCCCACAAGGCGGGAGAAGTAATAGTTCCACCCCAAGTGGCTGACTTGTGACCGAGGTAGACCACGCGTGCGAATACAAGGCCGAGACCCCGGACGTCAGCGCAGATCAGGAAAGCAGGCATCTGTTTGCCCTCGAGTTGAATTCACCAGAAAGGTGCTGGGTCCCCCTGGCGCCTCCATGTTGTTGCAGACCTTTGCCAATGGAAGAGTCCATTCTGCAGGGAGTTGGGGGGCACCTGGGGTCCCTGGAGAAGTTCATTCTACAGCGAGGGAAGCAATTGCCCCAAAGTCTCATCTGCAGGATATCCACCAGCCACCTGGTGCATCTCCCCTCCAAGATGCGCAGCGAGAGTCTGGTGGAGGCCCCTCTCCATCTCCTGTCTCTGGCCCAAAGCCCCCGGCCCCACCACTGTCGGCTGGTCCAGAGTGGAACAGACTGCGGAAGGAGGTTGCCCATTGCCATGGAAACCAAGGCTGGAGCCCAGCACCCTGCGGCTCCTGGCCACAAGAGGATGTGCTGCCTGAGTCCCAAGGCCACAGTTGTCCTCCTATCCAGAGACCTTACACACATAGCACACACTTGCACACATATGTGCGCACACTCCTAGCAACCAGCTGGCCAACCCAGCAGGCTAGCAGCTATTCTACTGGGCTGTTCCAGGGGTCCAAGTTTCTCCAGCTGGTGGAAGACTAGCTTTCTAGCCATACAAACCAGTCCCTGCGGTCGAGGACAGATAGCAAAGGAGGAGTCTGATGAAAAGGGACCGAGTCAGGCCCCTGCGGATGAGCCGTCACACTCACGCGGGCATCCGCCTGGCCCAGTGTGTGACCGAGCATACAAGCCGCGAGCCTGCAGAAGCTCCAGCCCTTCGAGAGATGAGTTTCGCACCTCCCAGACGAGATCTGTTAGAGAACGGCTTTTCATTGCTGTAACCCAAGTACCTAACAGGAACAACTTAGACTAGGAGGAAAAGATTATTTCGGCTCATGTTTTCAGGGGATCAGTCCAGGGTCAGCCAGCTCCAAGAGAGAAGCACCTTGGTGGCAGGGTGGGGCGGAGAGAGCTGCTCAACTCACGGCGGCTGGAAGCAGAGAGACCAAGAGGAGGAAGCGAGGGACAGATCTAGGCCTCAGGGCCATACCCTCCGGGACCCACCTGCCCCAGCCATGTCTCACCTCTGAACCTTGGCTTGAACACCCAGGCTTTTTTTTGGGGGGTGGGGGGACAATTTAGATTCCAACCCTAATAGTAACATAGTCACGGTCTCCCGACAGCACTCTGGCTACTTATTTATGACAAAAAGGGAAAGATAACTTTCCAAAGGAAAATTCCAGCAGACATCACGCTCATCACCTGATCAAGTGTAAGGTCACCCCCAAAAATAGGACAAATCGGCCGGGCGCGGTGGCGCACGCTTGTAATCCCCCGCGCTTGGGAGGCGGAGACAGGAGGATCGCGCAGGTTCGAAGCCAGCCGCGCTGGCTTAGGAGACCCTGTTTCCAAATAAAAATATAAAATAGGTCTGGGAGTGTAGCCCGGAGGTAGAAGGGCTTCCAGGAACCCCAGTACCACCAAAAAATAAAAATAAAATAGGACAAATCAACATTGCGTGCCTCCCTGGGTAATAATGCAATAATAAGGTCACCGCATCCCTACTTAGTATTCTCGCCAAAAACGTTTTGAAATGAACGGAATCGTGAGGAAGCACCCGGACATATTCAGGTCACAGGGCGTTTTGCGAGACATCTGATAGGGACTCTTCAAAAGTGTCAATTACAAGAAAAATCCAAGACCCTGATTAAAGGAGACTGAAGGGGCCTGGCAATTAAATGCACTGCACGGTCCTTAAGTGGGTCCTGAGCAGGGATAAAACAGCTCTCGGAGACGGTTTTTAGAACAATGGGGTAAATCTGAGTATGAGCAGCACAATAGAGAACATTATTGGATCGGTGTTAGCGTCCTTGGATATGATAATTACACAATTATGCTTATGTGGGAGAAGGTCCTTGTTCAGTGGAGATACGTGCTGATTATTTGGGGGCAAAGAGTCAGATGTCTGCAATTTACTTCCACATTATCAGAAGAAAGGAGAGAGGGACGGAGGAGGTAGAGGGGTTAATATTGACAATGGAAGGATCCAGATGAAAGACAGACACATATACAAGGGGCTCTGCTTTTAATTTCTCTGCGTGTTTGAAATGTTCAACATGTCCAAACAAACGCTCAGGGGAAAAGACTCTTTTGGGGGGGAGGAGGCACTGGGGGGAGACTCTTTTTTTTTTTGCAGTGCTGGGGTTCCTGGAAGCCCTGGGGGAGACTCTTTAAACAGGAGCCAAGCCGGGCATGGTGGCGCACGCTTGCAATCTCAGTATTTGGGAGGCTGAGACAGGAGGATCCGGGTTCACAGCCAGCCTCAGCTACTTAGTGAGGCCCTCTGCAGTTTAGTGAGATTCTGTTTTAAAATAAAGAATAGGCACCGGGCGTGTTGGCGCACGCTTGTAATCCCCGTGCTTGGGAGGCGGAGACAGGAGGATCCCACGGGTTCGAAGCCAGCCTCGGCTACTTACTGATGCTCTTGGCAACTTAATGAGACCCTGTTTCCAAATAAAATATAAAATAGTTCTGGGAGTATAGCCCAGAGATAGAAAGCCGCATGTTTCCACCCCCAGTACCAAGAAAGAAAGAAAGAAAGAATAAAAACTGTAGCTGGGGGTGTAGCTCAGAGCTGAGTTCAATGCCCCTGGGTTCAATCCTTAGCTTCACCTCAAAAAAAGAGAGAGGAGCCAGGCCAGGTCCACCTGTGATCCTAGTATTTGGGAGGCTGGGACCAGGTTCGAGACCCACTTCAGCAACTTAGCGAGACACTTATCAACGTAGATCAAAATGAAAGGGGGCTGCAGGGGTAACTCAGAGGCAGAATTTCAATCCCCGATATGCCCCCCAAAAAGGAGTCAAACAACTGCATATCTTCTCAGTTTTTCTGGACATTTCTGCAGAAGGGGTGGGGGAGCCTCTTGGTTTCTACCAGTCACTGTGGCCCGCAAGCCCCATCTTCACACGCGGTGGGCGTGTGCAGCTCGTCTTGCCTCCCTCCTGCTCCTCCAGGCTGCACGGGTCTCTGTCCTGCACGCTCACAGGACAGCGAGACTCTCCCATGACACTTTATGGTGAGCAGCAGCCTGGCGTAAGGCTTGGAGGTGCAGGAAATTTAATATTGGGGTTCTCTGATAAAGACCTTTGGGGGGTCTCATGACTCATGGTCTTGTAGCCACCTCCACGTGGCGTGAGCCTGCTGGATTCCCTGACCCTGTCCCTGCTCCCCCCTCTCTTTTGTGTGTGTATGGGGAGGGGACTAGGGATTGCATCCAGGGGCTTTCCACCTTTGAGCTACACTCCCAGCTCTTTTTTATTTTATTTTTTTAATTCCAAAACAGGGTATCATTAAGTTGCTGGGGGTCTTGCTGAATGACTGAGGCTGGCCTCCAACAGGATCCTCCTGTCTCAGCCTCCTAAGTACTGGGGTTACCGAGTATGCCACAGCGCCCAGCTTCTCCTCCTCTTTCCTTGTTCCTTTCCTCTGCTCTGTGATGATGCCATCGCCTTGAAGTCCCCCGGCCTGTGATCCAAGGACCAGACCCAATTAGCCTGACAACAAGGTCTCAGCTGAATTCCTCCTGATAGGGCCACTTTCAGTCATCCATATTCTGGACTGGAATCTTGGCCACACCGATGTCAGTAAGAACAGCTTCCGGTGTGGAAGGTTCTTCGGATGGACCACCCCTAACGCTCCCAGTAGCCTCAGGAGGGGCTGCTGGGGAATTTGAGGTTCGGGGAGGTCAAGGAACCAGCTCAAAGCCCACAGCAATCAAGTGGAGATGCCGCCCAATGGGCACCGTTAGCCGCTTCCCAACTCAGTGAGAACGTCTCACGAAGCAGAGGCTGGACCTCAGCCGCTCGCTCCCCCGCCCACCCAGGCTGTCATCTGCTGCTCGCACTGGGCACCGTCCCTTCTGTGGAGGGAGGGAGCTGGTGAGCAGGTCAAGCGGAAGGGACCCCGATGCAGCCCCAGGTCGGGGAGCCAGGAGCAGACACTAGCCCGTGGTTGCCTGGGCACTCCCACGACCTCGGGGTGGATGGAGACCGGCAGGCAGGGACCAGGGTTGGATAGAACAAGCAGCGGAGGCCGGCAAAGAATTAAGACCATGATGGGGGGGGGGGGCAGAAGTTGAGAAGAGAAATTTGCAAAGCTGCCTCTGCCGAGCATCAGGAAGGTCCCGGGGTGCCTGACCCAGGACCCCAAGTTGGGAATGGTCATCCTCTTCCACCACGCCCCACATTTGCTAACTCTCTTGCCAGGCTCCCAAAGGTTCAGCCAGCTCTGTGCTCTCCCGGCTCTGAGCACAGAGAGAGAGTCAGGGGAAATGAGCCTGAGAAGAGACCGGAATGGCATCAAAAGTAGCAAAAGTAATGTTCATTGTGCGCTGGGAACCGGGGGGCCATTGAGTCTCCAGGGACTGGTGAGGAGCAGCAGAGGGTGCAGTCCTGGGAGACCCGGAACCAGGGGGCGATGGGAGGCTGGCTCCCCACAGCACCCAGGAGGGGAGGGGCAAGACAGGGGACCCCACGTTCTCCTGGGGACCCTGGAGCTGTTAGCGCTAGACCACACTCTGGCATTTCTTCTGAAATGTAAATGAAGATCCCGTCCATCTGGGGACATCTGAGGCAGGTGTGAGGAGAGACCAGGAAGTAGGAATACAGAGAGAGACAGAGACAGACAGACAGACAGACAGACAGACAGAGAGTGGAGAGCCAGCATGTTTTAACACCCTCTTGCCCGGCCTCAAGCTTCATGCAGAAATCTCCAGAGGAAGATGTTGTGCCCATTTTGCAGGTAAGAAGACTGAGCTCAAAGAGGTGTCTGCCCAATGCCACACAGTAAGAGCCACTGGTGCCCAACGCTCGACCTGGACTGATGTGGGTGACCATTGGAATTTACTCTCTCATGGGATCCCCTCAGGCTCCTGGTGCCCAGACAGGGCCGGGGAAGCGGGGGACTTCCTGAGGCCGCAGACGGAGTCTGACAACCAGGAGTAAAGAAGGAGGGCACGGGAGGCAGACAGGCCCAGGGACAGGGTGACGGAATGGAGGCAGGGGACACGCAGACCAGGACCTCACTTTGAGCTTTCAAGAACGGCCTATTTCTGGCCAGCCCCCAGGAACAGGACTTTGGGCAGAAATACATGTGCCTGGAGGGTATAAAACGGACAGATCGGCAGGAGGATGTAGAACAGTCACACCCTGGCTGCGGCTCCGCCTTCTGAGCACAACAGACTCGAGTTTGCCAGCCAGCTGCACATTTCACTGTGCGATGTTCAGCAGCTGCTTAACCTCTCTGAGCTCGTTCCCTCTTGTATGAGATGCAGATTATAACAGTGCCATCATCATAGAGTGCCCATGAGCGTTTGTCAAGAGACTCGAGCTACGAGGGGCTGGGACAGGAAAGTCGCAAGCTGGAGGGCAGCCTCAGCATCTTAGCAAGACCCTGTTTCAAAATAAAAAGGGCTGGGGGGTGGTTAGCACAGAAGTAGACTGCCCTTGGGTTCAATCCCCAGTGAGTGAGGCAGGGGTATCCCAGAACCATCCCCTCTAAAAACCTGTTCCCATTATTTCATCACTCAACTATATATTAATGTGTTCCAAGCATCCTCTGTACAGAAATCCCAGGGCGCTTCTTGTTACGACGAATCTAACGTGCCCGCTTTGTCGGTTTGGATTCCCGTAGCTGGAGTGTGTATCTACGCGCCACTCAATGGTCAGCCCGACCTTCCCGTCTTACCACTCGTTGGCATTTTTAATTTTTAGCTCCGGTACCTCCTCCATCTCCATCTAGAACCCTAGAAGCCCTTCTACCTCCGGGTTACACTCCCAGACCTATTTTTACATTTTTATTTGGAAACAGGGTCTCCTAAGCGAACTCTATGCTTATTTCTAAAACCCACAGGAGGCGAGCAGCCCCAGCGGTACCTGGGCCTGAGATCAAAGGGGGTACAGAGACCTCCAGGACCCAGGGGGGGGCGGGGGGGCCCTGTGCTGCCTCCCTGCTGGGAATCTGCTGAGCCCTGGTGATGTTCATGTTGTGCGCTTACTTGGCCGAGCTAAGAGATGCCCAGGCGGCTGGCAAAACGTTATTCCCAGCTCTGCCTGTGAGAAGGTTTCCAGATGAGGTCAGCATGTAGATGGGTAGACGGTCCAGAAGACCCACCCTCAACAACATGGAGAGCCACCATCTAATCCACCGAGGGTCCTAGGGAACAGGTGTAAGATGGGCAAATCTCTGTCTGCAGGAGCTGAGACATCCCTCCCTCTCTTCCTGCCCTTGGACACCTATGTCCCTGGTTCTCAGACCTTCAGACTTAAGATTAGGACCCGCACCACTGGCTGCTTCTCGGACCTTTGGGTTTGGACTGGAACTATCCCACCGGGTTTCCTGCGCCTCCAGATTGCAAATGGCAGATTGTGGGACTTCTTGGCCTCCGTCCACGCTGGCCTCCACAGGAGCCAATTGCTTGTAATAAATCTTCCTAGGTGTGTGTGAGTGGGTACGTGCGTGCGTATGTATGTGTGTGTGTTGCTAATTCTGTTTCTCTGGAGAACCCTGATTAATAGAGCTGGGAATGAAAACAAGCCCAGCGCCTCCCCGTCTTGGGGGTCTTAAGTGAGTTTCCCCAGTAAACAAACTCTAGGCACACCGAAGAAATCTTCCATCGGCAGTAACTTTATTTATTTATTTTTTTAATTTTTTGCGGGTCTGGGGATGGAACCCAGGGGTATTTGACCTCCGAGCTACAACCCCCGCCCAATTTTTTTTTTATTCTTTATTTTGAAACAGGATCTCACTGAGTTGCAGAGGGCCTCACTAAGTAGCTGAGGCTGTCCGTGAACCATGATCCTCTGGTCTCAGCCTCCCAAATGCTGGGATTACAAGCGCACCACCACGCCCGGCCATTGGCAGTAACCTTAAAGGGGCGAGGGAAGAAAGACTGTGTGTGTGAAGGCGGGGCAGGGAGATGTGGCCTTGACGTGTATCTGCAACAGAGGCCTCAGCCCATCCCATGGAAAGATCTGGAGCTGGAGGGGACCCTCGCATCTGTCCCAAATCAAGGCCAAAGGATCACAATAGTACCCTGCATTGACTGGATCTCGGCTGCCCTTGGAGAAATGGCAAGAAACTCTTGGGCAGAAGGGCTCTGGGAAAGAGGTTTAACAACCAGCGCTCTCAGCAGCTGGGGGAAGGAGTGGGCGAGTGCCCTGGTCCTCCATGGGAGATCTGCACGGCACTCTACAGAGACTGCTGTTTACCCTTGTGCTGCCGCCGGGAGCCTGCTTACTTCAGGTAGTAAGCTCACCCATCTAGGAACAGCTTCTCCGGGATTTGGTTTGGTCTCTTACACTCCAAAATCTTAAAAAGAAGATGGCTTTTTAAATGTTCAGGCTGCAGCTCCATTGCTGATGAGCTGGTTTCATTCTTTCTTTCTTTTTTTTTTTTTTTTGGTGGTACTGGGGTTCCTAGAAACCCTTCTACCTCCGGGCTACACTCCCAGACCTATTTTTTTTTTTAATATTTTTTCCATTTGGAAACAGGGTCTCCTAAGCCAGCGCGGCTGGCTTCGAACCTGCGCGATCCTCCTGTCTCCGCCTCGCAAGCGCGGGGATGACAAGCGTGCCCACCACGCCCGGCAGGCCGATTCCATTCTGCCTCTCTTCTACTGCTACTTTTTTTTTTTGTGGTGTTGCGGATTGAACCCAGGGGCATTTTATCTCTGAGCTACACCCCAGCCCTTTTTATTTTGAAACAGGGTATCCTTAGGTTGCTGAGTCTCACAAAGTTGCTGAGGCTGGTCTCAAACCTGCAACCCTCTTATCTCAACCTCCCAACGTCTACCGCTCCTTTGAGAGTCTCCTCGGCCTTGGCTGGCTCCTTGGCTGGTCCAGAGACCTTACCTAGTGGGACAACCACGAGCCCAAAGGCCCTGGACCTGGTCACCACACCCTCTCAGTTTAATGCCGCCCCACTTATCCATCGGCTGTCACAGATGGCCAAGGGACATCGTGATACCCCTCGCATCATGTGGGCACCACAGCTGACCTTCCCCACCCTCTCTGTATACCAGCAATCCTACCTCTCTCGCCAGTGGGCGGGGTCCACGACTCTTGCCAATATGGTGGCTTCTTTCCTGGCCTGCCGGTCTTTTGGCACAGGAATCTGAAATGATTAGGAGGCAGATGTGGGAGAGTTGAAAGGCGCTCTCACTCTGGACCCTGGTGAAAGGGCTCCGCATCCGGGAACAGGACACACAGAGCCTCGTAAGGCTGCAGGGACGGGAAGCGCCATCCCCGAAAGGCCCCCGAGTGTCAGCGAGCGGTCTCTCCTCCCCGTCACTTAGTCCCCGCGCCTGCGTACTTTCCCCCTGGGGACACGGGGCCACACACGGCCATTGGTTTTGGGGTGCACTCTGTGCTGGAGGCTGGCTGTCCTCACTCAGGGGGATCATCTCGAAGCCGTCTCTATCGGGCTGAACGGAGGCTCAGCTCTACAAAGCACGTGAAAGCTCTTTCTCAAACAGAATATCACTTTCCACTCCAGATGGCATGGCCCTGTTCCAGAGCTCTAGAGATCTATGTTGCCACTCTGCGATCGGGGCTTGCCATCAACGCAGAGTGTCTTTTGACACCACAGAGCCAACCGTCTGCTCTCAGAACGTTCTGGGTCATGTGACCCCAGCCACAAGCCTGGAGCTGCTGCAGACCCCTCCCCAACCCCGGGCAGCCTCTCAGAGTTGAGCGCCAGACTTCTATGCTACTTGGCGAAATGGCTGAGAGTCCTATTTGTCAAGTGTGGGATACGGTGCTTCAAGAACCCCAAAAGGCCTGTCGGATGCTGGGCTTCCTTCCGAAGCGTGGGACGTATGAGACGGAACCACTTGTCCTTCCTTTTGAAGGAGATGTCCCGGCATGCCCCGAGCCACTGTGTCCCTAAAGACACTCTGCCGGTGGTTAGCCCCCGGCTTCTAAGGCGTGTCTGTCTTATCCAGGCCTGTAGAGTGTAGCTATTTCCTGTGCCTCCGGGCTAATGAGTGGACAGTGGGCCAGCACGGGCATTGGTGCAATGGACCACAGGATGGCTCCGACCCCTTTGGACCAGGGCTTCCCCAACTAGACGCTGCTCAGACTTTGGACCCATGATTCTTTGCTGCTCAGGCAATCCTGTGCCTCGTAGGGTAGCTAGCAATGTCCCTAACCCCTACTCACGAGGCACCACTAATGCCACCCACTTGCGACATCCAGAAATGCCCCCGTGTGCTGCTAAATGCCCTCACGGAGAACCAGTTTTGCACTGTACTATGGCAAAGGCTGGTAAATTACGTATACAAAAGACAGAGATGTGCATGGAAACTGCCTCCCGATCACGCTTCCTAACAGAAAAGGGAAAAGAAGGTCTTGGCCAGATCAGGAGCCAGAGGCCTCGCGCCTGCACTGATCAGCTCGCGCAGGGATGCTACGCGCCGCGCGGCGCTGAGAGCCAGGCTCCTGCTGGACCGCATTTATGAATGCCTCCTCTCACCTAGAACTCATCTGCTGTTTGTTTGTTTTTCTGTAGCAGCCAAACTGG
>NW_027664353.1:47683-82549 GCF_963383645.1 Muscardinus avellanarius
TGCGTGTTGCAGGCTCCTCCCTGGGGGTGCAGCCTCTCCTTTGTTGAATGGGTTCTGGCCCCGAGCCCCAGCTTGGGAAGCGGGCATGGCCTTTTGCTGTGGGAGCTTTGGCCTTCTGACCACCCACCTGGAATTCCCGGGGCTGCGTAACTTCCTCCTCCTCCGGCAGCCCACCTCTCTTGACCATTTCTAGAACTCTCTGCAGGCTCCCTCCTGGCCGCTCTGACCTCGTTGTTGATTGCGTTAATTTTCTCCACCTTGCTTGTGATGTTTCAGTTCCACCAGCAGCCCCGGGTATCTCAGGATCCCGTCTTCCCTTTAGCTCCAGAGCACACGGTTCCTGGCTCAACCCCGGGGAGGCGGCCAGGGAAGGCTTCGGGGAGCCCCGAGAAGGAGCGTTCTGAGCGCAGACCCAGTGAGCCCCCCTGTCGAGCTGCAACCAAAGACATGTCCCGATCGTCAGCCCCGCCGAGTGACAGTCAAAATAACAGAGTCCAACATGTCAGGAGCTGGAAGGCATCCAAGACACCCCGAATCATCGTGTGATTGTCAAGCTGATGTCAACTCACGCGCCCCTCCTACCCACCCTCACAAAAGCCCCCTAGAAAAGAGGAGCCACGGGCCCTAATGTGTCTCTCACTCTAAAGACGGCCTGCGTTCGCCCTTGAATGTGTGTTTCTTGCTTTCCTAAAATAAACCTGTCTGTAGCTCTACTATTTCTCTTGGAAAGTCTTTTCCAACCCCCATCCACGCCACAGCAGAGGAGACTCCTTCAGACACCATGTCTCTATCGTCAGCCCTGGCCTACAAAAGACAGTTACTGGGCACAGTGGCACACACCTGTCACCCCAGCACGTGGAGGGCTGAGACAGGAGGATCTGAGGTTCTAGGTCAGCCTCAGCAACTTAGTGAGACCCTCGGCAACTCAGGGAGACTCTGTTTTGAAAATTAAAATTAAAATAGAGCTGGGGGTGTCACTCAGAGGTAGACGGCCCCTGGATTCAATCCCCAGTACCAGAAAGAAAGAAAGAAAGAAAGAAAGAAAGAAAGAAAGAAAAGAGAAAGGAAACAGCCAGCACTGGGCCTCCCAGTCATCCCGTCACCCTCCTCCCCAGTGCGTGGTAAACGGCGGGTCCTCCAGGCCGTCCCACGGAACACGGCGAGCAGGTGGGTTTCCTGGCTTTGCATACTGTAGCCATTGCGGCCTGCCCACTTCCCCCAGCCATATGGTCCCTTCCTGCACCATCTGCCAAGGCAGTTCTGGCCTTTCTAGTTCACCTAGTACGAGCCCTGGCTTCTTCCAAGCTTCCAAAAGCCATCCAAACAGCAGATGAGGGTCCCCGCCAGGATGCTAAACCCTGCATCTGGGGAGGCCGCTCCCTCATCGCGGCACGCTCCATCGCCTTTGACCCCGGCATCCTGCGCTCTGATCACATGTACTCTCCAGCAGTCGCTGCCAATCGCTGCTGGCCGGCTCCTACGGCCTCTTCGGCATAGGGTCCCCATATTCCCTTAGCTTAACTGGATTATGTTGTAACTGGACCCTAGTCACTGGTCTGGTAGACAGAACAGGAGGAAGGGGTCCATCCTGAGATGAGCTCACGTATCTTTTTTTTTTTTTTTTTGGTGGTACTGGGGTTCCTGGAAACCCTTCTACCTCCAGGCTACACTCCCAGACCTATTTTATATATATATTTTTTTTAATTTGGAAACAGGGTCTCTTAAGCCAGCGAGGCTGGCTCCGAACCAGCGCGATCCTCCTGTCTCCGCCTCCCAAGCGCGGGGATGACAAGAGTGCGCCGCCACGCCCGGCCTAGGGCTCATGTATCTTAAAAGACAGAGGCTTTGAGGGCATCACGCAAGGCAGGGGCCTGCCTTTAGCCAGGAGGGCACCTCTGAGGCCTGAAGGGCTTAGAAGATCTGAGCAAGGGCTGAAGATTTTCAAATGGTGTCCTCACCATTGGCCGAATACCCAGGTCTTTCCAACCAGTGAGCGGGCCTCGGGACAGCTCATTTGCCAGAGTCAAGAAGCTGACCTTCTCCCTGACCCTCAGCATTTTCTGTCTTTAAACTGTAGAAGATGAAAATCTTTCTCTCTTGTTTTTGTTTTTGTTTTTGTTTTGTTTTTTGGGGTGTGTGTGTGTGTGTGTGTGTGTGTTCCTTTGATACTGAGGACTGAACCTATTCTACCTCCAAGCTGTACCTCCAGCCCTATTTTTAATTTTTATTTTTAAACGGGTTCTCGCTAAGTTGCCGAGGCTGGCCTTGAGCCTGAGACCCTCCTGTCTCGGCCTCCCCAAGTACTGGGAATACAGACACAAGGCACTGCACCAGGTAGGAGACTCTTGATAAATCCTGCCCAGGAAGCCTTCTGGGCTTCACTTAAATTAGCGGTGGCCCTCCTCCACAATGCACAAATGTTCAGAGGTAAAATAACTGGATCAGAACTCTAACCTCATCAGTGGGTGAAGCCATTGATGGATTAATAATTGGAATGGGTCGGGCGTGGTGGCGCACACTTGTAATCCCAGCATTCGGGAGGCTGAGACAGGAGGATCGCGGTTCGCAGACAGCCTCTGCTACTTAGTGAGGCCCTTTGCAACTTAGTGAGACCCTGTTTCAAAATAAAGAATAAAAAATAGGGCTGGGGGTGTAGCTCGGAAGTAGAATGCCCTTGGGTTCCATCCCCAGTGCTGTAATAAATAATAATAATAATAATAATAATAATAATAATAAATGGAATGGACTTCCTGGGTGGTAGCTGGAGGGGAGGTCATGGCCGGAGGATATAAGTCACTGGTGGTGCTACCTCAGGGACCAGAGCTGTCCCAGGCCACTTCCTCTCCCTCTCTGCCCTGGCTGCCTGGGGCATCTGTTCCCTGCCCCTCCCTGCTGCCATGATGTTTCTGCCTTGGAGCCAGCCAACTGTGGACAGAACCTCTAAACACATGACCCAATAGACATTTCTTCCTCTAAGCTGTGTTTGTCAGGCATTTTGGTCACAGCGACACAGAAGCCAACACACAGCCATGTGATAGCCTCAGAACCTCGCAGGCTCCAAACTTCCATGGGTCAGGAGTTGAACCTGATCAGTGCTGCCAGCGGTGGGAATGGCGAAGGGCTCAGCGCGGAGTCCCCTCGTTACCCTGAAGCCAGGGCCGCAGCTGTCGCCGGACGCCTGCCCGGGCCTCGTTACCCTCTTCCCAGGCCTCTTTCCGCCTTCCCCAAAGGTGTGTGCAGGGAGCTTGATTTCCGCAGGCTCCTCTGGCTCCGGGTCCTGATTACAGCAGCCACTGAAGATGGCCTGCTGACAGTTTGATTACCAGCGTCCTTCAGAGCCGGCTTGGTGAGAAGCACAATTTATAACCAAATTCCAGGGGTTTCTACAGCAGGAAGTCTGGGAGGCTGCAGGAGCCGCCTCCCAAGGCAGTCCCACGCCCCCGCCAGCATCTCCTGGCTAGCGACGCACGAGGGAGTCCGACGTATCTAGACCTCCTAGCATTACACGGAAGCCCTGGCTCTCGCTGGCTGTGCGATCTCTGGCCACGGTTCAGCTTTCCCCTGTGTGAGATGGGAATGGTGGTCACAGACTCGACCAGAGAGACCGGGGTCGACAAAGTCCTCACACGGCGCCTGACCCACAGTACCGCAGTGCCCGCACACTTGGTCAACAGGACCCATCCTAGTGCGAGCAGCAGATCCAGGTGGCCATCGCCAGGATGGAGACAGAACAGGCTGGATATTCATCAAGTGCGGATCCACTCGGTAACTGGCCAACTTGTCTGTGGATGCCATCCAGGGCCAGCCCTGCCCTGACTCCGGTGCAAAGAGGCCAGTAAACGTGGCAGGTAAGTCCAGCCACCTAAGGGGAGGACCTCCACCCTCGCGGATGTGTGCACCCCTTACTCGGGGCCATTCCGGAGTTCCAGCTTCTGTCTAGGGCTAAAACAGAGCAAACCTGAGCAGGGCTGAGACAGGCAGGGTCACGTAACTCCAAAAGCTCCAGGGACCGCAGGTCTCCTGGGCTAAGGGAGGCAAAGCCCCAGGCGCTGAGCGGGGCCCTGGGCATCTGCGGGCAGCACCCAGCCAGGGGAGAGCTTGGGGCTCCCCGCTAGGCGGAGGTCGTAGCCAACACTCAGGCTCGGCCAGGAATGGCCCAGGAGGACATGCTGTGGGGGAGGTAGGAGGGGGAGATGCCAGGCACGCACTGACACACTCAGAGACATACGTGAAATGTACACACCAAAGAGCCGGGCATGGTGGCCTGTGATCCCAGTACTTGGGAGGCTCAGTCAAGAGGAATGAAGGTTGGAGGCCAGCCTCAGCAAGTAGTGAGACTCTCTTCAACCTAGCCAGACCCTGTTTCAAAATAAATAAAATAGGGCTAGGGTGTAGCTTGAAGGTAAAAATAAATACCTCTGGGTTTAAATCCCAATACCACAAAATCTAACTATCTCTATATAGGTATATTTAGATAGATAGATACGTGTGTGCATATACACACCAATATACAAATATACTCATCCATAAACACACACTTCAGCCAGACCTGGTGGCGCACGCTTGTCATCCCAGCATTCGGGAGGATGAGACAGGAGGATCGCGGTTCGCAGACAGCCTCGGGTACTTAGTGAGGCCCTCCGCAACTCAGTGAGACCTGTTTCAAAATAAAGAATAAAAAATAGGGCAGGGGGTGTAGCTCGGAGGTCGAATGCCCCTGGGTTCCATCCCAGCACAGGCAGGCAGGGGAGCAGAAGCACACGGATGACTGTTTCCGAAGTTCTGGAAATGGGAGGATCGGAAAAGGAGAAGGTATGCAAGGGCCAATATTTAAGAGAGAGGCGACGTAAACCTCTTGAAAATGTGGAAGGAGACAGGAAGAAGAGCACCGATTGAGCATTTTTCTTATTATAATGTTTCCAAGGTTTATCCAAGCGGTAGTAGGTTAGCAGAGCTTCATTCCTTTTTTATGGCGGAGTAATATTTCATTTTCTGGCAATATCACCTTTTTGGTTTATACGTCCATCTGTGGCTGGAGCCTTGACTTGTTTGCACCTCCCGGCTCTCGTGAGTAGTGTGTGAGACCTTTACTACACTCACAGTCCTGTTGACACACACGGCCCCGGTCTCAACTCTTTGGGTACAGACCCAGGAGCGGAATTGCTGGCTGTTCCACCAGCAGCTTGATGCCTCTGGTCTCCTCACTTCGGGTCGGCTATTTTTTTTCTCCCTTTATATCTTTAAGATGTAGGTTCCTTTTGATTTTGTTGTGCTTAAAGAGCCAGGCAGAGAGCCGATGTCTCTGAAAGATAAAAAAAAAAAAAAGGAGGGTGTGTGTGCTGGGCCGCGGGGTCAGCCTCAGTTGGGGGCCAGGGAGAAAAAAGAGAAAGAGGTGCCAGCAGAATAAGTGGATCGGGAGCACTGGTGGGGGAGGAAGGACACCATCTCTGTCATCTCTGGGACAGGGGAAAGGCTCGGGGAAAGGTGGGGTGAGAAGGAGAGCCAGCCCCAAGGAGTGCCCCCGACCATTTGATTTAATGAGACAAGGTCCGGGCAAAGCATAAACTCAGGGGCGAGAGCCAGAGGTCTCATTTGCTAGGAAGCAGAAATTGTAGGTCAGGAGCAGAGATCGGCTGCTCCCCGTGAGGCCGGGCTGGGGGCCGGAGGACAGGTGCGGCACCTGCTGGGTGTTGGGGCTAATTGAGAAATTAAAAGGAAATTAAGCCAGCCTCTCATTGGTACACTCAGCCAAAACCCGAGTTTGCAAAGGGGAATGGACTTCAGTGGTGGGCCTGCATATTACTTTCTTTATAAGTACCTGGGTTAGTCTGTTTTCTATTGCTATAACAGAATACCACAGAGTGGGTAATTTAGTTTTTGTTGTTATTGTTAAATAAATTTTTATTGGTGCATTGATATATTTCATTTGGAAACAGGGTCTCACTAAATTGCTGGGAGCCTCACTCAGTAGCTGTGGCTGGCTTTGAACCTGTGCAATCCTCCTGTCTCGGCCTCCCACACGCTGGGATTACAAGTGTGCGCCACCACGCCCGGCTTGGTAATATATAAAGAAAAAAAGACTTGTCATTTATTTTTATTTTTTTGTGGTGCTGGGGATTGAACCCAGAGGCATTTTACTTCTGAGCCATACTCCCAGCCCTATTTTATTTTTATTTGGAAACAGGGTCTTGATAGGTTGATGAGTCTCACTACTTGCTAAGGCTGTCCTCAAACCTGCGATCCTCTTGTCTTAGCCTCCCAAGTACTGAGATTACAGGCCTGTGCTACCATGCCCAGCAAGATGTGTTAGAATTCTGAAGGCTAGCAAGTCCAATATGGAGGTGTAGGCCTCTGGTGATGGCTATTTTGCTGGTTATAACCTGGCAGAGGGCATTGCTTGGAGAGGAGATAGGAGTTCGCAAGTTCAGGTCTCTGTCCTTCTCCTTTCTTTTCAATATTGGCCCTCAGCCGGGCGTGGTGGCGCACACTTGTAATCCCCGCGCTTGGGAGGCTGAGACAGGAGGATCGCGCAGGTTCGAAGCCAGCCTCAGCTACTTAGTGAGGCTCTCAGCAACTTAGTGAGACCCTGTTTCCAAATAAAGTATAAACTAGGTCTGGGAGTATAGCCCGGAGCTAGAAAGCCGCTGGGTTCCACCCCTAGTACCACCAAATAAATAAATAAATAAATAAATAAATAAATAAATAAATATTGGCCCTCGCATACCTTCTCCTCCCATATCCGGCTGGCAGAGCTTCTGAAACAGTCATCCATTGGCTTCTGCTCCCCTGCCTGCCACCCGCTCTCGGCGCACCCTGGTCAGACAGGTCAGCAGGTGTCAGAGCTGGACAGAACCTTTGTCTCCACCATCCTCCGATGCACGAACCCTCTTCACACAGTGTTATCAAAAACGCCCATAGCGCGGGCTCAGATACGGCCAGGAACGGGCAACCGACCCTCCGCAGCCTGCAGGAAAGTGCCCGCTTCTAGCATGGCTGCTGGGGCTCAGAGCCGCCTCCCCTCCCCCGGCCCCCACACAGGTAACGTGCCTCATTCCGCGATTCCAAAACACGGCCACGGCGGTGTTTAACAACTCGGTTTTACTCCGCCAGCAGTTGTTGACTGTCATTGATGAGCAAAACTAAAAAATAACTGTCCCTGCCTTTGGGGGGCTTAAAGTCTAGCAAGAAAAACAGACCAACCCGCTCGGAAATAAACTCATATCAATGACGGCTGTTGGTTACCGCTAAGAAAGAAGGATTCTATGAGGGAAACTATTTATGTACTAAACGCTTGATTAGAATTCATAAGTTCCCGGATGAATCGATTAAATTGCCGGGCCAAAGAACAATAGAGAGCACCGGTCACATAAGAACTCGCTGAAGGCCGGGCTGGTGGCGCACGCTGGTGATCCCCGCGCTTGGGAGGCGGAGACAGGAGGATCGCGCTGGTGCGAAGCCTGAAAAAAAAAGTGGCAGAAAGAAAGAGAGAGAGAGAAAGAAAGAAGGAAGGAAGGAAGGAAGGAAGGAAGGAAGGAAGGAAGGAAGGAAGGAAAGAAAGAGAGAGAAAGGGAGAGAAAGGAGAAAGAGAAAGAAAAAAGAGAAGGAAGGGAAAAAGGAAGGAAGGAAGAAAGAAAGGAAGGAAGGAAGGAAGGTGGAAGGAAGGAAGGAAGGAAGGAAGGAAGGAAGGAAGGAAGGAAATCTTCATCTAAACCATAGAAACTGATTTCTTGGCGTCCTGAGGCTGGAATTCCAAAGTCAAGGTGCTGGCCGACTGTTCTGTTGGTTTCTTTTTTTTGCGGTACTGGGGATGGAACCCAGGGGCATTCTACCTCCGAGCTACCACCCCCCCCAGCCCTATTTTTATTCTTTATTTTGAAATAGGGTCTCACCGAGTCGCAAAGGGCCTCGCTAAGTACCTGAAGCTGTCTGCAAACCACGACCCTCCTGCCTCAGCCTCCCAAATGCTGGGATGACAAGCGTGCGCCGCCACGCCCGGCCCTGGCTGACTGTCCATGGAGCGCTCTCCTCCCGGCTTGCAGGTGGCCTCCTGCATCTTTCTGCAGCCTTTGCTCTGTGCACAAAAGGTCCCTGTGGCTCTTGTAAGTACACCGGTCCTGCTGGGTTGGGCCTGCGTCATTTAGGTGCCAGGGCTCCTCCTGCCTCGGCCTCCCAAGACTGGGATGGTAGGCACGTTCCACTCACCGTACCTGTCTCTGTTTTTCTCTTTTCTTTTTTCTTTTTTCCCTGTGGGTCATGAGTGGATGGGTCGCACCTGGCTAATCTAATCTATAGGTTTGGACAGACATCACATAAGTGCGTAATTTGTGATCAGCTTTGAGAGCAGCACGTAGAAGCCACACTGTTTAAGGCCAGTCTCAGGAACCGAAACTTTAGACTGTATCCCACAGCCATCTGAGAAAGTGCCGGCCACGTTGCTCAGGGCTGGTGGGACTCTCTGCTTTATTCTCATTTTCTGTGTGTGTGTGTGTGTGTGTGTGTGTGTGTGTGTGTGTGTGTGTGTGTGTGTTCCTGGAACATTTTATCTCTGAGTTACACTCCTAGGCTGATTTTATTTATTATTTGGAACAGGGTCTTGCTAAGTTGCTGAGGCTGGCTTTGAACCTGCGATCCTCCTGTCTCAGCCTCCCAAGTACGGGAATTGTAGGGGTGTTCTACCACTCCTGGCTTGTTCTCGTTTTTATTAACCCTGTGTCTCCCAGGGTCCTCAACCCCTCACGGCCCAGTTGTTTCTAACTCCTCACCCAGGGTGTCCCTAGTGGGAGGTGGTGTAACCTTGAAGACGCAGGGCCCAGAGGGAGGACTCTAGGTCATGGGGAACCTTCCCTGGTAGGTGATCGTGGCCCCTGGCCCCTGCCGCATCCTCTTTTGTTCCGTGGCTATGAAGTCAGTGTCTTACTCTGCCATGATGCGCTGCCTCACCGCAGGCCCCCAAACAAGGGGCCATGTACCTGGACTGAAATTTCCACAACCGCGAGCCTCACGAGCCTTCCCCTCTCCAAGCCGATGATCTCGGCTCGGCGCTGTAGCAAGGCAAAGCTCAGCAACGCAGAGCCCACCATAATTGCCTCATTTAACTTAATTGCCCCCTTGAAGGCTCTCTCTCCAACGCAGGCATTGGAGGCCAGCGCGTCAGCATATGGGTTTGGGAAGGACACAGTTCCATCCCTAACAGATGGGAACATAGACTCCCCCTGCTTGAGAGCAAGCTCCTGCCAAACGGCATGGCAGAGGTGTCGGGCAGAGGGGAGAAATGGCGCAGTCATCTGGTCTACCACAAGCCGTCCTCAGGGATAAACGTATTCATCACATAGAGCTTTTAAGACAGAGTTTGGGTTTGGCAAAGGCTAAGCAAGTTTGGTTCTTTGTTATTTGGTAGTTCAGCTAACGTACCTACCATGTGACGGTTTTGCAGGTGTAATTATGTTGAACTTATCAAAATGTGTATTTTATTTGTGGGGAATTTGCCGTAGGTCAATTATACCTCAATAACACTGTTTTGTCAATAGATAGATGACTGATAAAGAGATACATTTGCTCATTTAAGAAAGCGAAGCCCTGAGATGCAATGTGGCGTCTTAGATTTAATCCTGACAGAGAGGACATCAGTCAGTGGGGAGCTGAGGCGTTGCGACCGAAGGTTGAGTCTGGTCAGTGGCTTGGTACCAACGTCCACGCCTTCATTTGGACAGATGTGCTATACTTAGGTGAGACACTGCCATTAGAGGACACTGGACAGAGAGGGGGTGGACTCCATACTTCCAAACGTTCTATAAATCTGCAGTTAAAGTTAAAGACAAACACCCCCTCCTGTGGCTCCCTCCGCCTCCCACAGAGGGGAGGAATACCTGGTTTCTGGACCCCACCTCCTGCACGTCCTCTGGCTGGTGGGCCAGTTCCCAGGACCAGATCTCAGATCCGAAGCAATGAAGCCCTGATGTTGTTCTGATGAAAATGAGAGGTGAGGCTGAATGTTTTTATTTCTCACACTTTGGTACTGAGGATGGAGTCCAGGGGTGCTCTCCCTCTGAACGACACCCCCAGCCCTTTTGTGTTTAATTTTGAGACAGGGTCTCACTAAGTGGCTGAGGCTGGCCTCGAACCTGTGACCCTCCTGTCTCGGCCTCCCAGGTGCGTGATTACAGGCGTGCACCACCACACCTGGCAGGAGCTGCAAGTAAAAGGCTCCACCCCCCTGATCTTTGCTGTGATGACGGCCTGGAGCTGCCCGGTGGCCACCAGCCTGTCCATCCACTGGGCACTTGACATGTGGTTGATCCAAATTGACACATGCCAGCCGGGCGTGGTGGGCACGCTTGTCATCCCAGCATTTGGGAGGCTGAGACAGGAGGATAGCAGTTCGAGGACAGCCTCAGCTACTACTTGTGAGGCCCTTTGCAACTCAGTGAGACCCTGTTTCAAATTAAGAATAAAAAATAGGACTGGGATATAGCTCGAAGGTAGAATGCCCCTGGGTTCCATCCCCAGTACCACCAAAAAAAAAAAAAAAAAAAAATAGGGTTGGGGTGTAGCTCAGAGGTAGAATGCTCCTAATGCCCCTAGGTTCAATCTCCAGTAACACACACACACACACACACACACACACACACACACCCCAAATTGACATGTGCTTAATATAAAAAAAGAATATAAAATATCCCATTAAAACATTTTATTTGGGTCACATACTGAAACTTTAACATCTTGGATATATCAGCTTAAATAAAATATATTATAGAAATTAATTTCACCTGCTCTAATTAAGTTATCCAGCCAGGCGAGGTAGCGCACACCTGTAATCCCAGTACTTGGGAGGCTAAGGCAGGAGGATCGCAGGTTAAAGGCTAGCCTCAACAACTTAGTGAGGCCCTTGACAGCTAAGAAAGATCCTGTTTAAAAGGGGTTGGGAGTCCTAGGGGTATAGTCTGGAGGTCGGTTGCCCCTGGGTTCAATTCCCAGTACAAAAACAAACCCCAAAACAGATACCCAGGTGCATGCTGGGATCTTGAAGATGCATAAATGAAGTGGTGCGTCATTCTTGCCTTAGATAAACCCAAGTGTGGTCATCTGCAGGAAAGTGCTACGGCACAGGGCAGCCCAGGCCACCTCCAGGGGCTTTCAGGGAACCCAGAGGACAATGCCCTCCATCCCCCCAGTCCTACGTGTCGCCCCAGAGTGCTCCCTGGCCAAGGGCGGCTGGTGCCAGGGTCAGTGAGGTTGGGATCAGAGCCTGCCGTGAGGCAAGGCCAGTGCTGGAGCCTCTGAGGCCGGGATCAGAGCCTGCCGAAGGGTTAGGCCGGTGCCGGGGCCAGCAGCCGACATCAGAGCCTGCCGTGAGGCAAGGCCACTACTGAGGCCTCCGAGGCCGGGACTGGAGCCAGCTGAGGGGTTAGGCTGATGCCGGGGCCAGCGGCCAGCATCAGAGCCTGCCTTGAGTCTAGGCCAGTGCTGGGACCACCGAGGCCGGGATTGGAGCCGGCTGAGGGGTTAGGCCGGTGTCGGGGCCAGCGAGACCAGAATCGGGGCCTCCCATGAGGTAAGGCCGCTGCTTGAGCCAGTGAGGTCTGGATCAGTCCACCAGGTAGCCAGGCCACTACTGGGGCCGTCAAGAGTGGGATCGGTACTTGCAACGCGGCACGCACAGAGAAATATCACAGAAAATAAAAAGCAGATGCTTCCCCTAATCAGCAATAACTAGGAGGAAAGGGGCAACAGGAAGAGGTCAAGCTATAGAAAGGGCCCTATAGCGAAGCAATTAAGGTGACCAATCAGAGGGTATGGAATAGGGGGGGGATGGAGCCTCTTTAAAAATCAGGAGGTACATAAACAAATGTGTCAAAGTTAATCACCAAACAAGCATGGGATCGAGGGAGGGGGAAGGAATGGGATGGGGACTGGATGAGGGCTAACTGGATGATGTGTGCTTGTATATCCTCTCAAGTCTTGTATTCCAATGTGATGTATGATTACAATGCACCAATAAAAATAAATTAAGAAAAAATAAATAAAAATGAAAAGAGCTGAGGGTGTATCTCAGAGGTAGAATCCCCCTGTTTTTAATCCCCAGTACCAAAACAAAAACAATGAAACGCACAAAGAAATGACTGCAAAATCCCAGGCACGGGGAGCGAAGAGGGGACTGAGAAAGTGTGTGTGTGTGTGTGTGTGTGTGTGTGTGTGTGTGTGTGTGTGTGTTGCTAGGGGTCTGTGTCATCTGGTGCCTTTGACCACAGCACACAGGGCCACCCCTGCACCCAGCAGTCTGTTTACAGTTTCACGGCAACCCTGACACTCTGCTGTCTGCCGGTCACGCACCACACCACGTGCTGCAGCCCCTGCGTTGCAGGTCATCGAGCCTGCTCGTGGCCGTGGTGGACCAAAGCATTCAAAGCCCTGCAGAAGCCAAGGCTCAATCAGAAGGTGGGAGTTCCGGCCGGCTTTTGGGGGACCCTGCCCTTCCCCATCCATCTTAAACTGTGAGGATTTGAGAGAGCTGTCCCCACGCTGGCCCACGGAGCCCAGGAGCTGCCCGGGGCTGTGGGCTCTGTTACCCAAGGGGCTGCTGGGCCAGTGGAGTAGGAAAAGCAAGAAGGCGAGGCAGGCCTGGCCACACCCTCCTGGCTCAGAGGACCTCCCATCCCTCAGCTTTCGAGGGCCAGCTCTCCAGCACCGACACTCCTCTGGATGGAGAAGCAGCCTCCCTCTCCCTGGGGTCCCTGCTCCAACCTCAGCACCCTTGTGTGTGGGATGGTATGTCTGCGGGTTGGTCTCCCTCACTCCCGTGTGAGCCCCTTGTTGTGGGGCCGATCTTACCTGTGCACCAGGTATTGGGCAACCACAGTGGGGTGGGTGGGTGGGTGGGTGGGTGGGAGGATGGATGGATGAGCAAATGAGTGGGTGGGTGGGTGGGTGGGTGGATGGATGCATGAGTGGATAGATGGGTGAGTGGGTGGATGGATGGATGGATGGATGGATGGATGGATGGATGGATAGATAGATAGGTGGGTGAATGGGTGGATGAGAGGATAGGTGAATGGATGAATGAGTGGATGGGTGGGTGGGTGGATGAGTGGGTAGATGGATGGATAAATGGATGGATGGATGAGTGGATGGGTAAGTGGGTGGATGAGTGGATGGATGGATGGATGGATGGATGGATGGATGGATGAATGGGTGGGTAGATTGATGGATTCTGGATGGATGGATGGATGGATGGATGGATGGATGGATGGATGGATGGGTGGATGGATGGATGTGTGGATGGATGGAATGAGATGTCCTAGGAGACACACAGTGATAATAGCTACCATTTTTGAGCTCTTGCAATGTGCCAAGTGCACACGAAGCCCGTTTGATGAGTGTTTCGCTCACTTATTCCTGCGGGAGCTCTCTGAGCAAAGTAATCATCACCGAGCCAAGAAGCCCGACTGTGTGCTCTGTGACATCTAAGCAGAGCAAGTGACCTGAATCCCAGGTGTGTGTGTGTGTGTGTATGTGCGCGCGTGTGACTGGGGATTGAACCCAGGGACACTCTACCTCTGAGCCACACCCCCAGCTTTATTTTATTTCTTTTTATATTGAAGCAGGGTCTCGCCGAGTGGCTAAGGCTGGCCTCAAAGCTATGCTCCTCCTGTCTCAGCCTCCCAAGTACTGGGATCATAGGCTATAGGCATGCGCCACCATGTGGGGCCCTGGATTCGAAAGTCTTGGCCACTCTGGCTTCCAGCTGCCCAGGGGACACACGTCCGTTTCCTCTGAGTCTTGGTTTATTCATCTTAAAGTGGGGGTGAGAGTCCGCTGCACAGACTGTCGCAAGGGCGCGGCTGGGCTGCTGTCCTGGCTGCAGTTGGTGTGTTCCCCTGATTCTCAGCGCAGCCCTGGGGTCCCCTCTCCATGAAGCCGCTTTCTTGGCCGCTCCCCTCCCCACACTTCTCCTCCACTGCACCCCCAGCGCCCCTGCTCTGCACAGCGCGGTGGATTAGACGCGCTTTCCTCTGTCATCTTTCGCTGCGGGGGCCACCCCCATCTCCCCAAGACCCACCCCCCTGGGGGCTCGGAGGACAGCTGGGAGGCCTTCAGACGCCTTCCCGCTTCTGTGTTCTCCTCTCCTGCCTCGCTCCCTTTAATCCCACGGGCCATAAATATGGAATATAGCAATCTCATTTCTCTGGGAGCAGCAGGGGATCGTCCCCGCCTGCTCCAGAAGAGGCTGGTGGCCATGCTAATCCGCTAATCCACCCTCCTGATCCGAAGCCTGTTGGCCCTCCAGGTGCTGTCAGCACAGATTAGAGCTCCGGGGTCAAGGCCGACCCCAAACCTCCAGCGCTGAGGCCAGACTCCACCTTTCAGACCCTCTGGGGGCTAAGGGGATTCCCACAGCACGCCCAGGCAGTGAAGGCCTGGAGAACTGGTTTCCTGCGAGCTGGGTGGAGCGGGGAGCCAGGGAATACCTGGGCAGCCTGGGATGTGCTGCTTGGAAGAAGAAAAATTCAAGCCGGGCATGGTGGCGCACGCTTGTAATCCCAGCATTCGGGAGGCTAAGACTGGAGGATCACAGTTCGCGGACAGCCTCAGCTACTTAGTGAGGCCCTCCACAACTCAGTGAGACCCGGTTTCAAAATAAAGAATTAAAAAATAGGGCAGGAGGTGTAGCTCAGGAGGTCGAATACCCTTGGGTTCCACCCCCAGACCCGCAAAAAAAAAAAAAAAAAGAAAAAAAAGGCCGGGCGTGGTGGCGCACACTTGTAATCCCCGCGCTTGGGAGGCGGAGACAGGAGGATCGCGCAGGTTCGAAGCCAGCCGTGGGTGCTGGCTTAGGAGACCCTGTTTCCAAATAAAAATGTAAAAATAGGTCTGGGAGTGTAGCCCGGAGGTAGAAGGGCTTCCAGGAACCCCAGTACCACCAAAAAAAAAAAAAAAAAGAAAGAAAAGAAAAAAAAGAAAAATTCAAACTGAGGTTGAAATAAGGGTGGAGGGGGTATGTTGGTGCAGACCCTCATTCTCGTCCTTGGGAGGCTGGGACAGGAGGATCACAGGTTCAAGGCCAGCCTCAGCAACTTAGCCAGGCCCTCGGCAACTTAGTGAGACCCCCCTGTTCTTTTTTTTTTTTTTTTCCAGCACTGGGACTGGAACCCAGGGACATTCTACCTCCGAGCTACACCCCCAGCCCTATTTTTTATTCTTTATTTTGAAACAGGATCTCACTGAGTTGCGAATGGACTCACTAAGTATTTTGGCTGAGGCTGGCCGTGAACCGTGATCCTCTTGTCTCAACCTCCCAAATGCTGGGATTACAAGTGTGCGCCGCCACGCCCGGCAGAGACCTTGCTTCAAAAAGATAAATAAATAAAAAGGGCTGGGGGTGTAGGTCAGAGGTAGGACACCCTTGGGTTCAATCCCCAGTACCAAGAAAAAGGGAGGGAGGGAGGGAGGGAGGGAGGGAGGGAGGGAGGGAGGGAGGAAGGAAGAAAAAACCTAGTTGGAGGCACTTTGCTGGCGCTTAATTGGAAAGAGGTGATACAAGAAAGAGAAGGGCCCGGCAGACTGGAGAAAAAAAAGCGGACTGGCGGGGGCGGCCACAGGGCCTGCGCGGCCATCAGGGCTGCCCCTGAGGAGCAGGGCGCGGGGCCAGCCCCAGCGGCAAGGAGCTCCTGCCAGCCGTAGCTGGAGGAATGAATGGCCTTGCTAATTGGCCATTTTGTTTTTTATGTATTTTCATTAGCAAGATAAAATAACAACTAATCATGTAACTGTCTCGCGGTTTGGGAAATAAATGCTCGTTAACCACCTGAGTGTTGGGTGGGCTCTGCACTGCCCCGGGCAGCGCTGGAGAAGGCCGCAGTCAGTCCTGACCTGACCTGACCGAGCCAGGGCTCCCTGCAGGGCGGCCCTCTGACACCTGCCCCCAGGGAAAGGGGGGCTGGGAGCCAGGCAGCCCGTCCCTGGACCCCAAAACAGCCTCGAAGCCCCGATGCTCTTCCTTAGCCAAAGAGAGGTCTTAGAAGTCTGTCTCCTCGCTCGGCCGCCCCCTCCTGGGTCCCCAGGTCCTCCCCAACAACCATCTTAAGGCAGCTGCTCTGAAACGGGGCAGCAGCGGCCAGGAGCCGGTGTCCATGGTGACCAGTCCACGCACTGGTCCATCACGGAGAGGGGGAAGGGCCGAGGAGGTGTGGTTGGTGGGGAAGTGGGGCAAGGGAGCCTCGTTACCCAGGCAACCCCCTTAGCCAAGCCGGGGTTGTCATGGAGACTCCCCAGCAGCTTTGTGAAGGAGGCTCTCCCGGTCCCCTCCCAGGCTGGGGACCCGGGCTCAGAGGCTCAAGGGTCTCTCAGGAATAATGTAAGGGACAGGGTGGCCGCTGGTGGGGAAAGAAAGTTCTAGAAAACAGTGCACTCACCCCTGGCCTCCCCCTCCCCACCCTGTATCCTCTTGCCCTTGGTCTTGGCCCGGCTGGAGAAACCTGCACCCTTCCTGCGGCCTGTGGTCCCCTGTCCACCTCTTGGCCCTTCTTTCTCAGTAGCGCTGATCATTTCAGGCAGAGAGCACCTACCCAAGCGAGGGTCGCCATGCCAACCAACCAAGCCTTTGGTCTCCATGGTGACAAGCCCTCAAAGTTATTTTTATTTATTTATTGGGATTTTTCAAAGGATTTTCCACTCCCTCGGCCAAGCCTGGCGCTTGGGAGATAGGGTTGAGCCTACGCCCTCCCCTTAGCCTAAAGAGAGGATCCTAGACGGTCCAGGAGTGTTGGGGACGGCCGCCTGCCTGACGCCTACAGCCCTCCGGAGCCACGTGGTCACCGCGGTCCTCAGGAGGGTCCCACGTGCAGCTTCAAGGGATGGGTGGCTCAACTGAGGCGCCCGCTTTGCTCCGAAGAACAACCCACAGAACCTGCAGAAATATACAGAGGCCAGCAGAATATTAAAAAAAAAAAAAAAGCAGGTAGGTGAGGAGCTTGGAGCAGAGGTCTGCAGAGATACACCTTCTATTAGGTACAGACGTGCAGAGCATAAGGTACTAATGATGAGTGAGAAGGTCCCCAAATTCAACTCTGAGCTTCATGGTGGCCACAGCAAAGAAGGAAACAAGATTTGCAGAGTCCATAAAGGGGAGAAAATGATGCTTCAGAACACACGTTGGGCCGGGCGTGGCGGCGCACGCTTGTAATCCCCGCGCTTGGGAGGCGGAGACAGGAGGATCGCGCAGGTTCGAAGCCAGCTGCGCGCGCTGGCTTAGGAGACCCTGTTTCCAAATAAAAATGTAAAAATAGGTCTGGGAGTGTAGCCCAGAGGTAGAAGGGCTTCCAGGAACCCCAGTACCACCAAACAAAAAAAAAAAAAGAAGAAGAAGACACGTTGGGACACAGGGAGGATGATGGAGGGTGTTCCTGCACACCTGAAATCCTCCCGCCAGCAGCCGGCCCGGGTCCTCGCCTTGCTTTGCTCCTCGGCTCTGCTTTATCTGTTCTCCTTCTCCAGTGGGGCCTGTTCCTCACCCCACGCTACGTGATAGTGTGCGATTTATCCCAAACCTGGCACACGAAGGAAACCCAGTGGCCCATCAGACAGGAACAGAGACCTGGAAGGGGCTCCCCTTGCCCAGCGCCTTAGCACCAGCTAAAGCAGCATCCATTGGCACGTTCTGGGTTGCAAATAATAGCAGACCTGGCTCAAAATACCTTTGACAGAGAGGAATTCATTATTTCACAGGGCAACACATTCTGGGCTGTAAATCCTGAGCCCTGCAGGCATCATGCGGGGCCCAGGTGCTTTCTATTTTGAGCTAACTGGGAGCTAAGCCCTGCCTTGTTGGTTGGTTTTTTCGTTGCGGCTGCCAGGGTTCCAGCCATCACGCGCAGCTCTGCACCCACTGTGGGAAGTGGCTGTACCTCCTGCATATGGCTTT
Organism: Muscardinus avellanarius; assembly: GCF_963383645.1. Taxonomy (NCBI): domain Eukaryota; kingdom Metazoa; phylum Chordata; class Mammalia; order Rodentia; family Gliridae; genus Muscardinus; species Muscardinus avellanarius. The sequence continues at coordinate 65,604 of NW_027664353.1, forward strand.
AAGAAAGCCGTTCCCAGAAGCCCCCAGCAGATGACCCATCTTGTGCCCTTGGCCACATCTGGGTCACCTGCTCCCTAGTCCAGGGCAAGAGCTTGAGGGTTGGAATGACCAGTACTTAGCTGAGTCACATGGGGAGGGGACTCAGGGACCAAAGAGAAGCTTGGCCACTGAGGAAGGACAGAGGGTTCAGGTAGGTGTCTTTTTATTTTATTTTATTTTTGGACTGGGATTTGAACCCAAGGGCATTCTACCTCTGAGCTACACCCTCAGCTCTATTTTTTATTCTTTATTTTGAAACAGGGCCTCACTGAGTTGCAAAGGGCCTCACTAAGTAGCTGAGGCTGGCCGCGAACCGCGATCCTCCCATCTCAGCCTCCCAAGTACTGGGATTACAAGCGTGCGCTACCACACCTGGTGACATGTGTCGTTTCTGATGGGACACTTGAGGAGGAGGTGGTGTGGCAGCAATGTTCAGGGTGGTGAGCTGCTTCCCGGAGGGAGGACGAGGGAGGCCTGCCGACAAGTCCCTCTGGTGAGGAGGTACCCTCACCCACAGCTGTGGGTGCAGCTCATGCAAACAGTGTGCTTAGCGTGAGGTGCTGGGTTCCCTCCCCAGCGCAGGAAGGAAGGAAGGAAGGGAAGGAGGGAGGGAAGGAAGGAGCTGGGTGTGGGGCCACACTCCTGTAATCCCAGTACTTGAGAGGCTGAGACAGGAGGATCGCAGGTTTGAGGATGTCACAGGACTCCCAACAACCTAGCGAGACCCTGTTTCAAAGCAAAAAAATAAAAAGAGGGGACTTGATGTGTAGCTCAGAGGTAGACTACCCCTAAGTTCAATCCCCAGTACCACAAAAAAGAAAGAAAGAGAGGGAGGAAGGGAGGGAGGGAGGGGAAAGGAAAAGAAAGTCGGGGAATGTTTGTTACTGCAGCAGAACCTGCCTTGTCCTGATCAGTGTGGTCCTTATTAGTAGATACTTAATAAACGTTATGGAAGAAAGTTAAAGAGGCGGAGAGGAAGAACATCTGATGTGAACAAAGACCCGTGTTCGCTTGGAGCAGGCCACTGACAGAGACGAACGTTTCAGGACCCCTGCAGACCCTCGGGGAGCAGAGCGGGTGAGTGCGTTTCTGCAGCTCAAAGCCCTGGACCCTCACCCAGCTGCAGGATGGCTCAGGCCCAGGATGCTCTCCCCAGGCTGGGGAGTAGAGAGCCCATTTCCCCCTCCAACTAAAGACTTTTGCAGCCAGATGAATAATTCATTGTAAATGACTTTGAGATGAGTCGGGGCTCATGTTGCCACCCGATTATATGTACCATAAAAAGCAATGACAGTAATTTATCTCCCCGCGCTCGCGGTCGGCCGTGGGGACCGGGAGGAAGCGCGCGGTGCCTGGCGTGGGGTTATGAATCACTCCTCTTAGCAGTTAAGCTACAGGCTGCAGAGGCTTTTACTGATTTGGCATTAAATAATTCCAGCTTTGGTCTGGGAGCAAATGGGGAGAGGGGCTGGCTTCTGGTCCCCAGGGAGATGGGAGAGGAGGGCCACAGGACAACGGGGCGGGCACCGAGCAGGAGGCGGAGGGAGCGCGGCGCGCCCTCACTAGTCCACCCCAACTGTCTTTTTTCTAAGATCTAAGGACAGAGGAGACTCCTCCAGCAGGATCTGCAAGTGACACCCTCACTTCTGAGCAGCCATTGGGAATGGCTGTCTCTGGACATCTCCCGGCCCCCCCAAATCACAGGCAGCTAAGAAGCGGGCATGCCTCGCCTGCCTGCAAAGGAGCCCTTTGTATTGAAGGGCTCCAGAGGACTCGTCACCGAAGACACTGTGTGTGTGTGTGTGTGTGAGAGTGTGAGAGAGAGAGAGAGAGAGAGAGAGAGAGAGAGAGAGAGAGAGAGAGAGAGAGAGATGGAACCCAAGAGCGCTCTATCTCCAACCCTATTTTTATTTTTATTTTTACTTTTTGCAGGTCTGGGGATGGAACCCAGGGGCATTCGACCACTGAGCTATACCCCTGCCCTATTTTTTATTCTTTATTTCGAAACAGGGTCTCACTGAGTTGCAGAGGGCCTCACTAAGTAGCCGAGGCTGTCCATGAACCGTGATCCTCTGGTCTCAGCCTCCCAAATGCTGGGATTACAAGTGTGCGCCACCATGCCTGGCTTTTATTTTTATTTAATTTTTTATTTTATTTATTTAATTTTTTTTGTGTGTGATACTGGGGATAGAACCAAGGGGCCTTCTACCTCCAGGCTACACTCCCACACCTATTTTATATTTTATTTGGAAACAGGGTCTCTTAAGCCAGCTGAGGCTGGCTTCAAACCTGCGCCATCCTCCTGTCTCAGCCTCCCAAGCGCGGGGATTACAGCGTGCGCCACCACGCCCGGCTTTTAATTTTATTTTTAAACAGTCTTACTAGGTTGATGAGAATCTCGATACTTGCTGAGGCCATCCTCAAACCTGCGCTTCTCCTGTCTCAGCCTCCCAAGTACTGGGATGACAGGTGCGCACCATCACACCCGGCTCACAAAGACACTTTCTATCAGTGATAGCTGTGGGAGGGAAACGCAGCTTCTAGCTGACAGGTAGGGAAACTGAGGCCCGGGGTGAGGCAACATTGAGTCATAAAAAGTACAAAAGTGGTGGAACGCACATCCTCCAAAGTCCATGCAAAACTTTCTCCCCAAATGACCAAATTAATGGAGATTGAGAACCAATTAGTGGTGTTGGGGGTTCAGGGTTGGGCTTGGGACCTGTGCAAAAGTCAGGGGTAATCAATGAACTTGAGGCCAATACAAGTTGAATGTAGTGACACACACTTGTTACCCCAATATTTAAGAGACTGAGGCAGGAGGATAGTGGATTCAAGGCCGCCTCCAGCAACTTAGCAAGATCCTGTTTCAAAATTTAAAAAAAAAAAGAGCCGGGCGTGGTGTCGCATGCTTGTAATCCCCGCGCTTGGGAGGCAGAGACAGGAGGATCGCGCAGGTTCGAAGCCAGCCGCGCGCGCTGGCTTAGGAGACCCTGTTTCCAAATATAAAATGTAAAAAGAGGTCTGGGAGTGTAGCCCGGAGGTAGAAGGGCTTCCAGGAACCCCAGTACCACCAAAAAAAAAAAAAAAAAATTTAAAAAAAAAGAAAAAATTTTAAAGGCCTGGTAGAAACCAGGCATGGTGGTGCATACCTGTAATTTCAGTAATCGGGAGGCTGAGACAGGAGGATCACAGGCTCCAGGCCAGCCTCTGAAACTTGACGAGGTCCTTCAGCAACTTAGCGAGACTGTTTCTGTTCCAAAATAAAAAATAAAAAGCCAGGCATGGTGGCGCACGCTTGGAATCCCAGCACTTGGGAGGCTGAGACAGGAGGATCGCAGGTTTGAGGTCAGCGTCAGCTACTTAGTGAGGCCCTCGCAACTTAGTGAGACCCTGTTTCAAAATAAAGAATTAAGCTGGGCGTGGTGGTGCACGCCTGTAATCCCCGCGCTTGGGAGGCAGAGACAGGAGGATCGCGCGGGTTCGAAGCCAGCCGCGTGCGCTGGCTTAGGAGACCCTGTTTCCAAATAAAAATGTAAAAATAGGTCTGGGAGTGTAGCCCGGAGGTAGAAGGGCTTCCAGGAACCCCAGTACCACCAAAAAAAAAAAAAAAAAAAAGAAAGAAAGAAAGAAAGAAAGAAAGAATTAAAAATAGGGCTGAGGGTGGGACTTGGAGGTAGAATGCCCCTGGGTTCAATGCCCAGTACCACTAAAAATAAAAAATAAGATAAAATAAAGCTGAGGGTGTAGCTCAGAAGTAGAACGCCCCCGGGTTCAATTCTCAGAACTTAAAAAAAAAAAAAAAGAACCATACAAAGGCCCCATGTGCTGGTGCAACTGTTCTGTGTCCTGACTGCTACACAAACCTATATATGTAACAGAAATGCACACACGAGGAGCCAGGCGTGCTGGCGCACACTTGTGATCCCAGCACTCGGGAGGCTGAGACCGGAGGATCGCGGTTCGCGGCCAGCCTCAGCTACTTAGCGAGGCCCTCCGCAACTCAGTGAGACCCGGTTTCAAAATAAAGAATAAAAAATAGGGCAGGGGGTGTAGCTCGGAGGTCGAATGCCCCTGGGTTCCATCCCCAGACTCACAAAAATAAAAATAAAGAAAAGGAATGCACACATGAAATAATAAGCAGAAAACTGCATAAAATCCGTGGATTATATCGTCAATTTCCTGGCATGATATTCTACTGCAGCTCTGTATGCTGTTAACAGTGAAAAAAATTGAATAAAGGTCATATGAGATCTCTCTGCACTATTTCTTATGATTGCAGGTGGATTTATAATTTTTTTTGGGGGGGGTGGGTCTGGGGACGGAACCCAGGGGCATTTGACCTCTGAGCTACAGCCCCTACCCAATTTTTTATTCTTTATTTTGAAACAAGGTCTTGCTGAGTTGCGGAGGGCCTCACTAAGTAGCTGAGGCTGTCCACGAACCCTGATCCTCAGGTCTCAGCCTCCCGAATGCTGGGATGACAAGCGTGCCCACCACGATTTATAATTATTTTGAAAATGGAAATTCGTCAATTTAAGAAGGCCCCTAAGTGACTCTTTTCAACCAGGTATAAGAACATCTGCCATATCTTCCTATCCCCCCCCCTTTTTTTTTTGGTACTGGGAATCGAACCCAGGGATACTCTACCACTGAGCCACATCTCCAGCCCTTTTTCTTTTTTTTTGAGACAAGGTCTTGCTAAATGCCCAGGCTAACCTTGAATCTGCAGTCATCTCGCCCCAGCCTCCTGTGCTTGAATTCCAGGCATGCACCACCACTCCCAGCATAATTAAATTTGTTTGCAGTATTGGGGATTAGACCCAAGGCCTCACACGTAGTAGGCAAGCACTCTACCACTGAGTTACACCCCTAGACCCTTTTTAAATTTTACTTCAGACGCTAGGCGTGGCGGCGCACGCCTGTAATCCCCGCGCTTGGGAGGCGGAGACAGGAGGATCGCGCAGGTTCGAAGCCGGCCTCTCTGGTTTAAGAGACCCTGTTTCCAAAAATATACATAAAATAGGTCTGGGAGTGTAGCCCGGAGGTAGACGGGTTTCCAGGAACCCCAGTACCACAAAAATAAATAAATAAATAAATAAATAAATAAATAAATAAATAAATTTTACTTCATATGAACAATTCAAGCCCCAAGCAATATAGTGAAAACACTTCCCCCTTCGATGGCCAGGGGAACGCTCTGCCTGGCACTAACCAGGCACTTGCCGGTTCCGTCACTGGGAACAATGTGCTCTCCTCCAGAGCAGCTCCGCGACTTCGAGCCAATAATTTAAGCATCGCTGTGAAACGGCACGCTCGCTTCACCTGCTTTGAAGGTGGTCCTAAGCCGTGCGCGATGGCGCACGCTTGTAATCCTCGCATTTGGGAGGCTGAGACAGGAGGATCGCCAGCCTCGGCTACTTAGCGAGGCCCTCTGCAACTCAGTGAGACCCTGTTTCAAAATAAAGAATAAAAAGTAGAGCTGGGGGTGTAGCACAGAGGTAGAAGACCCCTGGGTTCCATCCCCAGCACCACAAAAATCAAAAGTGAAGGTGGTCGTAAGGTTGGAGATAACGGAGGTTAGGGTTGGAAATAGAAGCTGATCTTTGGGAGGAAAGCATCCCTGCGTGTCAGCTGAGGGGTGAGGGACGGGGTGTAGGTCTTTGCCTTCGACCCCAGAGCCCTACTCTGTTGCACACCTGTTGCATGCCTGTTACACGCCTGTTTCCTGCCGCACCTTCATCTCCCAACTCTGTGTCCCCTCTAAAAGACTTGGAAGTAAGCCAGGTGTGGTGGCACACACCTGTCATCTCTGTACTTGGGAGGCTGAGACAGGAGGCTCACAGGTTGAAGGCCAGCCTCAGCAACTTATCAAGACCTTGTTTCAAATTTTAAAAAATAAAAGGGGCCAGGCGTGGTGGCGCATACTTGTAATCCCAGCATTCGAGAGGCTGAGACCAGGCATTCGTAGTTCGAGGACAGCCTCAGCTACTTAGTGAGGCCCCCTGCCACTAAGTGAGACCCCATCTCAAAACTTTTTTTGGTGGTACTGGGATTCCTGGAAGCCCTTCTACCTCCGGGCTACACTCCCAGACCTATTTTATACATTTTTAATTTGGAAACAGGGTCTCTTAAGCCAGCGCGGCTGACTTCCAACCTGCGTGATCCTCCTGTCTCCGCCTCCCAAGCCTGGGGATTACAAGCGTGCGCCACCACGCCCAGTGAGACCCCGTTTCAAATTTAAAAAAAATAAAAATAGGGCAGGGGGTGCAGCTTGGAGGTTGAATGCCCCTAGGTTCCATCCCCAGACCTAATAATAATTAATAATAATAATAATAATAATAATAATAATAATAATAATGGCTGGGGGTGCAACTCAGATGCAGAATGCCCCTGGGTTCCATCCGCAGTACTAAAAATAAAGAAAGAAAATAAAGATTTACAGGCAGTCTCCAGGCATGGAATTTGGGGACAGGGTTGATTCAAAGCTTTCTCTGACCCTCGAAGACCTGCTGCGGATGTAAAGGGTGTCACAGAGAGAAGTGCCCAAAACAGCTCCCCTCCTGAGTCAGACACTCTGAGCAGACAGCCCCGCTGCTGGGGCCGGAGCAGCAGGTACCAGAAGATGCCCGATGTTTTCCCAGCTTGCAAAGAATTCAAGGTTTAGTTCTCTCTGGCCTCTGGAGCCTTCCTGCGGTGTTTCCAGCAGAGACAGCCTCAGCTGCACGGCCCTGGGTGTGCTGACCCCTCCCTGGGTGGGCAAGGGATTGTGCGCGTGCACACACACACACACACACACACACACGCACACGCACACGCCACCTGGCCTCCCTCCTGCCAAGGGCTGAGTCCTGGTGTGCCGGGTCAATCTATGGACGCTGAAACATCCATCCCTTCATTCCTCCCTCCCTCCCTCCCTCTTTCTTTCTATCTTTCTTTCTTTCTTTCTTTTCTCCTAGTAATGTACATTGAATCCAAGTGCATTCTACCTCCAAACTATGCCCCCAGCCCTATTTTATTTTTTTTTATTTTGAAACAGGGTCTCACCAACTTTCACATGGCCTCACTAAATTGCTGAGGCTGGCCGCAAACCTGCAATCCTCCTGCCTCAGCCTCACACCCGCCCGGCTCCTCACTTGGGCCAGGCTGGGAGAGCAGATGCCACAGCTGGGACTTGCATTATTCACGAAGCTTTCATTATTTCACATATAAATAATCGATGAGTGCAAAGTGTGGCAGGCACCGCCGCGGAATATTCATGAGCCTCGTTGGTGGGATTTTAGCGGCCGCCGGGGCCCCAGATGTGCCCGCGCTCACACGCACGTACGCGCATGTCCCTAATAAAAACCATCATAAGAAAGATTTCGTCTGTCAGACCAGGGCTCATCTCCAGGAGAGAGGCAGTGAACGTGTGTATTCTCTGCACCGGGGAGCCAAGCACTCAGCTGGCTGGGGAGGGGGCTGATGGCCCCCAGCCCTGCAGGGAGGAACGGCGGGTGCTCAGTGGAAGGATGGAGTTCCCATCCCCAGCCTCTCCGGCCCTGGCATTAAATCCAGCCCTCCCATAAAAGTATAACATGAATCTAGCCGGCCCAGATGGCTCACGTCTATAATCCCAGTGCTTGGGAGGCTGAGACAAGAGGACCACAGGTTCAAGGACAGTCTCAGCAACTTAGTGAGGCCCTCAGAAACTTAGCAAGACCTTCTTTCAAAACCAAAAACAAAAAACAAAAAAAAGCCAGGTGTGGTGGCGCACACTTGTAATCTCAGCATTCGGGAGGCTGAGACCAGAGGATCGCAGTTTGCAGACAGTCTCAGCTACTAAGCGAGGCCCTTCACAACTCAGTGAGACCCTATTTCAAAAAATAAAAAGTCTAATTTGAGTGTGGTGGTGCACGCTTATGATCCCAGCAATCAGGAGGCCGAGACAGGAGGATCCGGGTTTGCGGACAGTCTCAGCTACTTAGTGAGGCCCTTTGCAACTCAGTGAGACCCTGTTTCCAAATAGATAAAATAGAGGGCTGGGGGTGTAGCTCGGAGGCAGAATGCCCCTGGGTTCCATCCCCAGTACCGAAAAAAAAAAAAAAAAAAAGAGCTGGGAGTGTAGCTTGGAAGTAGAATGGCCCTAGGTTCAACACTCAGCTCAGTACCAAAAGGAAGGGGCGGCTCCCAGCCAAGGATCAGCAGTCCTCCGCCTTGTGCCCTCTGAGCAGCCCCCCAGCCCCAGGAGGCGGAGCCGGGCGTCATGGAAACTCAAATGAGGTACAAAGAGGAAAGTCTCGTGCCCAAAGATCTGACCTCCTGTCATGAGAATCCACAGATTTGTGTGTGTGTGTGTGCCACTGGGGATGGAACCCAGGGGCCTCCTACCTCCAGGCTACACCTCCAGAACTATTTTATATTTTATTTGGAAACAGGGTCTTACTAAGTTGCTGAGAGCCTCACTAAACTGCTGAGGCTGGCTTTGAACCTGCGATCCTCCTGTCTCAGCCTCCCGAATGCTGGGATTATAAGCGTGCGCCACCACGCCCGGCTGTTATACTGTGTTTTATGATGGATGGTCTGTTAATATTAAGCGTCTGGTACCAGGCCCGTGCGTGGCACAGAGCTGCGTTCCCTCAACACTGAGCCTCCTGATCTGTGCCCCTCACCCGGCCCCTCAGATCCCGAGCCTCCTGAGGCCACGCTTTACTCTTGGTGGCAGAAGCAGAGTTGAAACCTCCCCCAGCTGGGCGTGGGGGCTCACACCTGCAGTCACATTGCTAGGGAGGTTGAGACAGGAGGATCGCGGGTTCAAGGACAGCCTCAGCAATGTAGCCAGACTCTCAGAGACCTGGTGAGACCCGTTACAAAATAAAATATAAAATTTAATTTGTTGATTAAACTTTGTTGATTTATTTAAAATTTCTGTGGTACTGGGGTTCCTGGAAACCCTTCTACCTCCGGGTTACACTCCCAGACCTATTTTATCTATTTTTTAAATTTGGAAACAGGGTCTCTTAAGCCAGCGATGCTGGTTGAACCAGCGCGATCCTCCTGTCTCTGTCTCCCAAGTGCGGGGATTACAGGCGTGCGCCACCAGGCCTGGCATGATTTATTTAAAAATTTAAAAAGAGTGCAGGGGATGTAACTCAAAGGTACAATGTCCCTGGGTTCAATCGCCAGTACCAAAAAAATAAAAATAGATTTTAAAAAAAACCATTTCCTCGGGCTCCCTGGGTTCGCACAGTGTTCTAAGTCACAGGGAGGAGCAGGAACCTGCCTGGGCGGCGGCTGCCCTGTCTCTGCTCCTGGGAAGTGGCCCCTGTGAGGAGTCAGGCTTCCAGGAAGGCTGCAGACGGCGCTTGGCCCTCCCTGCCGCCCCACTATGGCATCTGGGAAGAGCCTGCAAAGGTTCATTAGGGTCTAGACCTAGGTGACGGGGAACTGTAGGACATGCTGTGTCCTGTCTCCATCTTCATCCTCATCCCAAGCCCAGGGGGTAGGTGCTGCTAAGGTTCAGTGAATCCTAATGAATTAACCTCCCCTCTTCCCACCCGAGATCAGATCCATGAGAGAGAGAGGGAGGGAGGGAGAGAGAAAAGAAGAAGAGGAAGAAGAGGAAGAAGAGGAAGAAGAAGAGGAGGAAGAGGAGGAGGAGGAGGAGGGGGGGGGATTGGGATCCCAAGGACGAGGGTCAAAATGCCAGGTCTAGCCCTTGCCACTCAGCTGCAGGGTGCGGCAGGGTCGGGCAGGCTGGGGGCATCACACCCACCTCAGGGAAAGTCAAAGGTCATTTTGTAGACGAGGAAACTGAAGAATGAGGATTGGAGGCAGGTCTGCCTGTTTCTGCTAACCCTCTGCCTTTCTGTAGCTCGATGGAGCCCAGGCAGACACAAGTACAATCCACATCCTCGCTATACCTGGACGCGGAGCCCAGGCACAATGAGACACCGAAAAAGGTGCCAGGGCTGGGCCTGGGGGCACATGGCTCTAAGCCCAAAATTCGGGAGGCTAGGACAGGAGGATCGTGGTTCACAGACAGCCTCAGCCACTTGGGCCCTTTGCAACTCAGTGAGACCCTGTTTCAAAACAAATAAAAAATAGGGCTGGGGTGTAGCTCAGAGATAGAATGCCCCTGGGTTCCATCCCCAGTACCACACACACAAAAAAAGAAAGAAAATAAAAAGGTGCTAGGAGCTGGGCCTGGTGGCACACAGCTGTAACCCCGATACTTGGAAGGCTGAGACAGGAGGATTGCGGGTTCGAGGCCAGCCTCAGCAAGTAGTGAGATTCTCGTCAATCTAGTGAAACCTATTTTCAAATAAGGGAAATAGCTCGAAGGTAGAATGTCTCTGGGTTCAATCTCCAGTACTACGTAAAAGAAAAAGGAGCTGGGTGCGGTGGCGCACGCTTGCAATCCCAGTACTTGGGAGGCTGAGACAGGAGGATCCGGATTCACAGGCAGCATCAGCTACTTAGTGAGACCTTGTTTCAAAAATAAATACTAGCTGCAAGTGGTGGTGCACCCTTGTAATCCCCGCACTTGGGAGGCGGAGACAGGAGGATTGCGCAGGTTCGAAGCCAGCCGCACTGGCTTAAGAGACCCTGTTTCCAAATAAAAAAATATAAAAATAGATCTGGGAGTGTAGCCCGGAGGTAGAAGGGTTTCCAGGAACCCCAGTACCATCAAATAATAATAATAATAATAATAATAATAATAATAATAATAATAAACAACTAAAAAAAATAGGTCTGGGAGTATAACTTGGAAGTAGAATGCCCCTGGGTTCAATCTCCAGTACCAAAAAAAAAAAAAAAAAAAAGGTTCTAGGGACTGGAGCGTGCAGTGCTCCAGGTCTGGCCAAAGGCTGGTCCACAATTTCCCTCCTCTGTTCCCCTCTCTCCTTCCCTTTCCCCGTCTTTATTCTCCAGTCTCAGGCCACCATACAAATGGTGTCCGTCTGGCCCTGTGCTTTGGGGCAGGGGCACTGGGGGCAGCGTTCCGGCTGCGTATCAGATCTGCACACCTGAGCCAAAGAAAGAGCTTGCTTTCAGGAACCACTGCTGTCTCCAGCTCACTAAGCGCCCGGTGCCTTGTCTGGGTTCGCCACTCACAAGCCTGATCCATGTCTGGCAGCTGGAACAAATCCCGCCAGGGATCCGAACAATGCCGGCTCCACTGAGCGCCTGCAGGGAGGACAGGAGCCCCGCCACCGGGCAGCCGATCACACGCGGCGCCCTCTGAGGCCGCGTTGATTTCCTTGTGTGTCTCAGAGTCACAGTCCATTTATCAATCAGGCAGAGAAAGCTGCCAAAAAAAGTCAAGGACAGGGGTTCGAGTCTAGACCTTAGGCCGCGGCTGCTCACTACCCCAGGACAGCTTGCACCTACAGCAGAGATGGATAATGTTTCCTTTTTATAAAACCAACCCCATGCGGCTTTGCAGAGCTGCGAGGCGGCATCTTAACTCAGCATGAAGACACTCTGTGATTGATTAAGGATGTCTGGCACGGCTGCAGCCTGGGAGAGGGTGGTGTGTATGCCAGACATTCCCCTTCTCAGCATTCATCATGCCTCTGGTGATAGCCTTCTGGGGAAAGACCTATGATGATAGCGTTGGACTCGCGCTCTTTCTGTTTTCCTTTTTTTGTGATTTTGAGAGCTACACATTTACAAAGCTGCTCATAAAAGAGTGGTCACCGAAATCCCTTCTCTCCACACCATATGGCCTGTACGCCTCCAGCCAGCGCAGGACCTCCCAGTGCTTCGTGGCCACGTGTACAAAACCACCACAAAGCTGCCAGGTTGGGACAAGGTTGCTGGCCCTCAACGCCTCTCCATTTGTGGCAGTAAAGAATATCTTTATATATTATAGAGCCGTAGCTGCACACTGTGGTTTAGAAACAAGACAGTAACAGGCAGGCAGTAATGCCTCGGACTCAGTCTCGGGTCTTGAACTGGGAGGTGCAGCAGGAAGCCCGCGCCACCCAGAAGGCTGGAACCAAACGGCCTCCCGCTGCAGGCGAGCTCGGCTATCTGCTCCGCCAGAGCAGGGCGCGGGGCGCCTCCTCCGGGCAATCTGGGAAGCCCTTACCAGGAGCTGCTGTTCCCTTCTCCCTCCGCGGCCTGTCCTAAACCTCCCCTCCCTCACTCCAGTCAGCACTAGGGATTGAGCCCAGGGGCATTCTACCTCTAAGCAATATCTTCTGCCCCTTCTTTTTTTTTTGGGGGGGGGGGTTGCTTTTTTTTTTTCAGTACTGGGAATGAAACCCAGGGACACTCTACCTCCGAGCTACACCTCCATCCCTATTTTTTATCCTTTATTTTGAAACAGTTGTCTCACTGAGTTGCAGAGGGCCTCACTAAGTAGCTGAGGCTGTCCGTGAACCACGATCCTCCTGTCTCAGCCTCCCAAGTACTGGGATTATAAGCGTGCATACCACTCCTGGCCCTCTCTTTTTTTCTTTCTTTACTGGGGATTGAAGCCAGTGGCATTTTACCTCTGAGCTGCACCCCTAGCCCTCTTTATTTGCCATTTCTTTGAAACAAAGAAATGCGAGATTGCTGAGTCTCACTAAGTCGCTGAGGCTAGCCTCAATCCTGTGAACCTTGCTCTTTCAAGCAAGCTCCTACCTCAGGGCCTTGGCACGTGTGGTTCCCAAGTGCTGCTTGCTCAGTGCAGCTCAGCCTTCCCCTCCTGAAGGTGTCTGTGCAGATGCTATTGTATGGGGCAGCCTGTCCCAAGCCCGTATAACCCAGCAGCCCCTGCCCAGCACTCTTCACTGGCCCTATTCAGCCCTTTCTTGAAGCACCGCCCTCGTCCCTCCACGGGTACCTGCACACTCTACACACGCTAGGGCTCCGTTGCTGTGTGGGTCTAATCGAGTGAGTGGGGTCGGGCCCTCCGTCTTACAGCTGAGGACGCTGAGCAGATGGCGTGTGTCCTGGGGAGAGTCCTCGTGCTGGGCACAGCGCACAGCATTGTCCTTCCAGCTCGCGGCATCTCCGTGAAGCAGCACTGACCCCATCTGTTATGTCCACACCAGCCAGGTTGAGTGACTGGGTCAAGCTCACACCGCAGGGCAGGAGGGAGGCTGGGAGCCCATGCTGTACCCATGGGTCCAAAACGTGGTGGTAATTTCTTTGGAATCCTGACCCCGAGCCAGAGCAAGGGCTTCTGTGTGGCGTGGACCATTTAGTCTGTCCCTCTGTCTCCAGGCAGCACTCTGTCTAAGCCACCCAAAAGAATCCTCCCAAATTTCACACATTCCTTACCAAGGGGTTTCCCCCTTCCCCATTCCCCTCTCCAACGCCGATCCTCATCAAAGCAAGTTCTTCCGTCGGCCTAGCTCAAATCAGACTTGCTTCACATCCAACCCATTTTTTTCTACCCCACCTCCATGGAGCTGAAGGGAGCAGGCTGGCCAGTCACCACCACCCCGGGCCCCTGGTCACCACCGCCACCTGGCCCCTGGTCACCACTGCCCCCGGGGCCCCTGGCCACCACCGCTCCCAGGCCCCTGGTCACCACCGCCCCCAGGCCCCTGGTCACCACTGCCATCGGGCCCCTGGTCAACACCACCACCGGGCCCCTTGTCACCACCGCCATCGGGCCCCTGGTCACCACCACCACCGGGCCCCTTGTTACCACCGTCACCGGGCCCCTTGTCACCACCGCCCCGGGCCCCTGGTCACCACCGCCACCGGGCCCCTTGTTACCACCGTCACCGGGCCCCTGGTCACCACCGCCCCAGGGCCCCACGGCTCCAAGACGGGTGCCCTGTCCACCCTGGGCCGTCCCTTTCAGCCCCAACTGGCCACAGTGATTTACGGGCCCTGCTCATCTGCGGGCTGAGCTGTGACAGCTGGAAGAGGCAGGAGCCGGGGCGTTGTCCATCAGGCTGAGGGGCGTGGGGAGCGTGGGGTGGCCAAGACACCCAGAGTGTGTCGGGTTGGGGGCCACTGCCCGCGCCAGGCCTGTGGCCTGGATGAAGAGGCATGAAGACATAGGGCAGGAGGAGAGAGATGAAGGCAGACCTGTGAAAATCGCCTCCAGAGGCTCTGGTTCTCTTGATTCCAAAGACAAAAGCAAAATGAAAAGGACCCTGAGTGGGAGGCATCTGGGGCTTGTTTTTCTGCAGAAGAGCTGGAGGACCTGGTTGAAGCCACAAGTCAGCCTGGCAAGGTGGCGCATGCCTGCAATCGCACTACCTGGGAGGCTGAGACACCGGGTTCACAGGATTGAGGCCAGCCTCAGCAACTTAGACTCAGCAATCCAGCAAGATTCTGAAAAATAAAGAGGGCTAGGGGTGTAGCTCAGAGCGAAAATGCCCCTTCAATCCGAAAGAAAGAAAGAAAGAAAGAAAGAAAGAAAGAAAGAAAGAAAGAAAGAGAGAAAGAAAGAAAGAAAGGATGAAAGAGTGAGCAAGCCAGGTATGGTGGTGCGCGCTTATAATCCCAGTAATTGGGAGGCTGAGACAGGAGGATCGCAGTTCTCAGAAAGCCTCAGCTACTTAGTGAGGCCCTCTGCAACTCAGTGAGACCCTGTTTCAAAATAAAGGATAAAAAATAGGGCTGGGGGTGAAGCTCAGAGGTAGAATGCCCCTGGGTTCCATTCCCAGTACTGCAAAAAAGAAAGAAAGAAAAGAAAGGAAAGAAAGGAAGGAAGGAAGGAAGGAAGGAAGGAAGGAAGGAAGGGAGGGAGAGGGGAGAAAGAAAGGAAGAAAGGCGGGCAGGCACAACCTAAGCCCACCCTCGCCCTCAAGGGAGGAGAAGCACCGTCGCCCAGGCCCCTGGCACCGGCTCTGTCCTGCAGCCGCCCGGCTCCCCTCTCCTGTGCCTCTCATGCGCGGTACTTTAGGGCCCCTGGGTGCTCCCGGCCCCTCATCATGTCCTCCTTGACTGGCCTCCCTGGGGACCTGGGTCTCTCTCTTTTGATGTCCTGAGTGGATTCCATGTTCCAGACCAAGCCCTGCCCAAAGCTCAGCCACTCACACACACACACACACACACACACACACACACACACACACAAACACACGCACACACGCACTTGGGTACGCAAAGCCCAACAGACACGTGCTGAGTAGCCTCAGAGGCCTCCCAACCACACTCAAAATCTCACATCTCTCCACAGACATCCAAGAACCAGAAGCCCCCGACTCCCAGCCCAAGGCCCGCCACACAGAGGTGTCCCCCCACCTGGGCTCCAGGAAGCCCAGCCTGGGCGCATCCAAGGGAGAAGGCCCAGACTTCACCCGCCCGAGACCTGCAAGCTCTGGCCTCCCCCCACCACGAAGGGAGGAGGTAAAGCTTCTGGACCAGGGTATTCAGCAGAGGAAGGGGAGGGATACGCATTCCTCCCTCGGAGTCTCCGCTCTCTCCCATTCGGGCCACGCAAGCCCATCTGTTTCCAGGCCCCTGTGTGCTCCCCCTTCCCCTGGGTGCACCTTGATTGATGAGGCTGGGGTGAAGATCTCGTCTCATTGAACTTACTTTGAAGCCGATTCAAGTTGTTTCAGTAATAAATCAGTCTAAATAAAAAGCAAGGTTTCCACCTGCCTGCTTGGAGCCTGGAGACTGGCTGCTCCGCAAGGTTCCCGAGGGGGGCGGTGCGCCCCCTAGGGGCCAGCCTGGAGCCAGGGGAGAGGAACGTGACCGAGAGCTCGTGCACACTACACACACACACCGAATATTCCCCACGGATAAGCCATCTGTGCACCACGTATGCACCTCATGTGCGTTATAAATACGTCACATACAGCACGGATGCAGTGTATGTACACAATTATCCTGCACACCCCCGGGTGGGCACCAGGACCAAGAAACCACGGGCAGGACTCAGGACTCTTCCATGCCGGCTGGAACAGCCCTGGATGTGTGTTGCCCAGAAGAGCCAAGACAGAAAGATTCCTCCTTCCTACCCAGGCCCCCTCTCTTCTCTCTCCAAGTTCTCTACTCTGCTCAGAATCTTGAACAAATACTTGGGGCTGAGTCCTCCCACATCCACAGGAGAGCAGAGTCCAGCCCCGGGGGTGGCTCTAGACCCAGCCTCTCTGCCGCATCCCTCCCCAGACTCCGCCACCTACAAATGCCCGCTCAGGCCCCCCCAGTCAAACGTGGGATGACTTCAGCCCCAGGAACCCGGGCAGGAGCCGCCCAGACCCGTATCCTAACGCAGCTCTGTGGCTTGGCAGCTCTGAACCTCCACGTCTTGTCTGACAATGGGGCTGGGGGAGTCTGAGGCTTCTGCTCAGCCCAGGCCTGAGGCAGGAAAATTGCTTAATATATGGATTCTGAGCCAAGCATGGTGGAACACGCCTGTAATCCCAGTACTCGGGAGACTGAGACAGGAGGATTCCAGGTTGAAGACCAGCCTCAGCAACCTAGCGAGACCCTGTTTCAAAGTAAAAGGTAGAACCGGGCGTGGTGGCGCACGCTTATAATCCCAGCATTCAGGAGGCTGAGACGGGAGGATCACGGTTCACAGACAGCCTCAGCTACTACTTAGTGAGGCCCTTTGTAACTCAGTGAGACCCGGTTTCAAAATAGAGAATAAAAAATAGGGCTGGGGTTAGAGCTTGGAGGTAGAATGCCCCCTGGGTTCCATCCCCTGTACAGTAAAAAAAAAAAAAAAGTAAAAGGTAAAATAGGGATGGGGGTGTGGCTGGGATGAAGAATGGCCTTAGGTCCAATCCCTGGTACAGAAAAAATAGAGAAAAGAAAAAGAAAGAGGGAGAGAAAGAAAGAGAGAGGGAAGGAAGGAAAGACAGAAAGGAGGGAGGGAGGAGGAAAGAGATGAGCTTTGCCCTTAGGGCCCAGCATCCTGGGAGGGGCACAGGAGCTAGGGAGGAACTCAGAAGAGGGAGGAGGCTGAGAGTTAACAGGCCACACAGCGCCACCCCGCGTGTGTCCAGTCAGTAGAGAGG